>NC_081186.1:1609190-1693988 GCF_029867415.1 Vicia villosa
ATGAGGTAAAATATAGCAGGTCTAACGTGGAACATGTAGGGTTAGACGCCTGAAACAAGTTCCACCATTTTTAACCGAGTTGATGTTGAAAGCTTCGTATTTCATAAATCAGGAACTTTCAGGCCACGAAACCAACACCAATGGAATCGCAGCCCTCGAATTAGGGGGGTAGGGTTCCTTTTGTACGTTTATTGCTCGTATTTTTGCAGGTGGGAGGTTGAGGCTGCCGGAGAAGACGACCGGAGGTTTGACTCCGGCGTCGCTGACTTTCCTTGACTAGGTCAAGGCTGGCGTGGCAAAATAGAGAGTTTTGGTTGGCTCTGTTTAAAATTATGGCCCCACGTGAAATGTTTTAAACTGATAGATCCAGTGCTCTCAATCTCATACACCTATGATGCGCCCTATCATCTGAAGCCCTCAGATCTCATTAATTCAAAATCCAATGCATCTGATCACGCCTTCCATATCATAGACTCTCCAGCCAACCACACCAGATCACAAATTATATATTTTCCATTTTATTTTATTTTCTTTGCAAAATTAATTTAAAATAGTTTTAAAAATAAAAAAATATAATAAAAATATTTTTAGGTTGATAAAATAATATATTATTTTTTGACACAAAAAAAATTTATTTTTCTTCATAATTGAAATATTTTGTTTAATTAATTAGATAATATTGTTATATTTATCTTTTAATTATTTTTAACCTATCAAAAAATCAGGAAAAAGAATATTTTCTTTTTATTAAATTAGTTTATATATTATAAACTAATTTTGTACATATTTAGAATATTTTTCTTTTTAAGTTTAATTTATGTGTATAATTATTTGTATAATTATATGTTAATTAGCTTAATAATTTCCAAAAAAATTTCAAAAATCCCAAAAAAATTAATTTTATTTTAAAATTAATTGACACACAATTTGGAAATATTTTAGAAATAATTTCTTAGGTTTAAATTTTATTTCTAATTCCTAACCTTTTAATTAAATTAATTATGCATTAGTTTTAATTAAAATCAACCATCCAAAAAATCAAAAAATATTCTCCTTTTATCTTATTGCAATTTAAATTCATAGATAAGTGTATAGGTTGTCAAATTCATGTAAATAGCGTAGTTTACATTTCTCGCACAATCGATGTAATAGCGTAGATTTATTTTCCGCATTTTACATTCCCGCATTTTAATTTCTGTACATATAAAACTGCGTGTATGTTAAAGATATTAACTGAAGCGCTAGATCACTAATTTCAAAGACAAAAAAATATCTAAAAATAAAACACAATCACACTTGCACATCTTAGGGTAATCCCTCTGTTACTCTTTTCAAAACCATTTCTACTGTTTCAAATACAATTCAAACAATTTCTTTCTGTATCCAGTCAAAGAAAATTTTCTAAAAGAAAATAGGAAAGGACCTTATAAATTTAGGGTAGATCTCCTAATTGCTTGCTTAAATCAAACAAAACAACAAATGTTTCACATATCACTGTTTTTCCAAAATAAAACTTTCAAAAAAGACAACATTTTGTATGTATCCAAACAAGGATCATTATGAAGTTAAAGATCTTTTTTTCAAAATATCTTACAAAAGATAGAACATTTTGTATACATCCGCACAAGGATCATTACAAAGTTAATTTACAAAGGTATTTAAAACCACATACAAGCATTTCAAAGCAAGACAAATGATTCAAACAAGTGAGCTAAGCAATTAAGAGCCCATGGATAACCATGGATAAAAAGGGGTGCTAACACCTTCCCTTTGTATAACCTACCCCTGAACCCAAAATCTCTTAAAGGTCTTTTTCTGTTTCTTTTATAAACCTTTCCTTAATTGGATAAAATAAAAGTCGGTGGCGACTCTCTGATTTTCAAAACTCAAAAATAAAAGAAGAGTCAGTTCGTATCCCTCGAGAAAAACCGAGGACGACAGATGGGATGGTAGTATCTTCCATCATCATACTCCAGAAGGTAACTAGAAGGTCCGGGAGCTGCAGCAAGACACTCTTTCTGAAGATTCAGAAAGTCAGAATGAATTTCCCTTCTAAAAGCTCTCCAGAGCTTCCCAGCAGCTACATGATCCATCTTGGAGTCATGAGCAACCTTTAGAGTATCTAACCCTGTTCGTACCTTATATTTTAATAATTCAAAACTCATGTCAACAGAGGGTTCAGGAGGGTGGCTTCTGAAATGGGAGAAACGAGAGTCTGGGTTAGGAACAAAGTAGGGTTCAAGTTCTCTAGAAAGGAAAACAGAGGTGGAAGAAGAAGAAAGAGAGGATGAAGAATCTGCTGTGGAGGTGGTTGAGGGATCATGTAATGGGGAGATAGCAGAAGGAATGATGGTGGTTGAGAAAATGTTTTCAGAAGGAATTTGGGGAAAGACAACATTTAGAGGTTGGGGAGTTGGTAGTGGATGATGTCTTTTAGAAGAGGTGGAAGAGGATGGAAGGTCAGAAGGAGGTAGTTTTTTCTGAGGGGAAGGGTCAGAGGTAGACTGTAAACTGGAGGTGTATAAATTGTCTATATCTTCTATGAGCTTCTGAAGTTGTTCAGAAGTTCTGGGTATTTTCAGGGATTCTGTTGATACTTGTTCAGAATTAGTATGAGTAGATACAAAATCAACAATAGGATTCCTTCTTGTCACAACATCAGAAGGAGCTTGAGGAGTTTTGGTTACTTTCTCAATAAGCTGCATTCTCCTTAGAGTGTGAGCATTCAGAATGCTTCCACAAACTGCAGTCAGATGTTTAGAGCCAGCTGCTCTCAGAGTCTCAATCAAACCACTCTCAGTCAGAATGTCTGAGATCAATCTACCCAAAGGAATTGTTTTCTTCTTCAACTTGGGATTCTTCAGACGCACTTCTTCCCTTGACTCTTCAACATTAGTCTTCAGATGTTCATAAAGAATATGAGGAAGATTGAATCTCATACCTTTTCCAATGCAGTACAGAATGACCTGCTGATCTTGACTAATGTAGGTTGTATAGTTTATTGGTCTTCTATGATACAGAGATCCCATAATAATCTTAGCCCAAACTCTGTAGGTAGGCTTGAGATCAGTGGTGTGAGGAGAGTGTGTGCCAGAGGTAAATAGTTCTGGATTAATCTTTTCCCAATTAGATCTTCCAAGGAGAGCACTAGTTATTCCCCTTGTACCTTCAAGATTATATACATTCCTTATCAGCTTTTCAGAGATAACCACTTCATGACCTAGTACGAAGGAGATGATAGCAGTTGGAGTAACAGTAGCATGAATCCAAAATTCCTTAACCAGTGCAGGGTAAACTGGTCCAATAAGACGATCAAAGTAGTTTACCCATCCTTGAACCATCATGCCTGTTTTGATTTTGAAATCATGTGCTTGCAGATTCTCAAAATCAACCATGGATTCACAGAGAACTTCCAGTTCATCTTGAGGAACCAAACACGTCTTCAGAGGAGCAGTTATAGATTTCTTATGTTGTTCTTGTCTTGAAGATGAAATCTTGCGTTGAGCATTTGTTGAGGAAGCCATTGATTTTTCTGGATTAGGGCGGCGTCTCATCAACTGCACACATGCTTGTCCCTTCAGAAATTTTGAATCAACTTAGACATATGAAACGTTAGCAATAATAGAATCAGAATATCTAATTGATAAACAAGTTCAGAATATCTGATAAGAAAATAACTGAGCATTTCAAATCTAATCCATATATCAGAACTTCTCATCCTTTCATTATGGGCATAAATCCATACTGATATTCTTCAGAATGAACTTAAACCTATCTTCAGCAAGGGGTTTTGTGAAGATATCAGCCCACTGATGTTCTGTATCCACAATGTTTAAAGAAAGAACACCCTTCTGAACATAGTCCATAATGGAGTGATGTTTGATCTCAATATGTTTAGTTTTGGAATGTAAGATTGGATTCTTAGATAAACATATAGCAGAAGTATTATCACAGAAGATAGGGATGTTACTCTCATATATCTGATAATCTTCTAGCTGACTTTTCATCCAGAGCATCTGTGTACTACATCCAGCAGCAGCAACATATTTTGCTTCTGTTGTAGAGAGGGCAATTGTGGCTTGCTTCTTGCTGTACCAAGATATCATATGACTTCCCAAAAACTGACAGCTTCCAAAAGTACTTTTCCTTTCAACTCTATCTCCAGCGTAATCATCATCACAATATCCTACTAAGTTATACTCTTCAGATCTTCTGTAGACTAAGCCAACATTAGTAGTACCTTTCAGATACCTCAGAATTCTCTTAACAGCAGTTAAGAGAGATTCTCTAGGATCTGATTGGAATCTAGCACACAGGCATACACTGAATAGAATATCAGGTCTAGAAGCAGTAAGATATAGAAGAGATCCAATCATACCTCTATAGAGCTTCTGATCTACCTTCTTACTTACCTCATCCTTACCTAATACACACGTTTGATGCATGGGAGTCTTTTCTTCTTTGCTTTCTGAAAGATTAAACTTCTTCAGAAGTTCTTTCACATACTTGGTCTGATGAACATAAGTTCCTTCAGAAGTTTGATTGATCTGGATCCCAAGGAAATACTTGAGTTCTCCCATCATGCTCATTTCAAACTCTGCCTGCATAGACTTAGCAAACTCCTTCCCAAGTGTAGCATTAGATGTTCCAAATATAATATCATCAACATAAATTTGGAAAATTAAAATATCCTTTTTAAAGGTTTTATAGAAGAGAGTTGTATCCACTTGTCCTCTAGTGAAACCATTATTCAGAAGGAAAGAACTTAATCTTTCATACCAAGCTCTGGGAGCTTGCTTCAGGCCATATAATTTTTTTTTAATTTGAAAACATGTTATGGAGACTTAGAGTCTTCAAAACCAGGAGGTTGGTGGACATATACTTCCTCATCTATATAACTATTTAAGAAGGCACTCTTAACATCCATCTGATATAGAGTGATGTTATGTTGAGTGGCAAATGAAATTAGAAGATGAATAGATTCTAACCTGGCCACTGGTGCAAAGGTTTCTGTATAGTCAATGCCTTCTTGCTGACTATAGCCCTGAGCAACCAGTCTGGCTTTGTTTCTTACAACTTCTCCTTTTTCACTTAGCTTGTTTCTGAAGACCCACTTAGTTCCAATGATGTTAAATCCTTTTGGTCATGGAACCAGATCCCAAACATCATTCCTTGTAAACTGATTTAGTTCTTCTTGCATGGCAGTTATCCAGTCAACATCCTCCAGAGCTTGATCAACAGTAGTTGGCTCAATCAGAGATACTAGACCAAATTGACATTCTGCATTGTTCTTAAGGAATGCTCTTGTTCTTATAGGATCATCCTTCTTTCCAATGATAACATCTTCTGGATGAGCAGAATTGAGTCTAGAAGATCTTCTGGGTGTTGGCTCTTCAGATATTATGAGATTCTCTAAAGAAGAAGCAACTTGATCTTCTGAAACTTTGCTTCTGGGTTCTTCAGAGTCTGCATTAGAGATTTCTATATCTGCAAAATTCTCAAACTGCTTTGGCTTTTCAAGACCAAGCTTATCATCAAATCTGATATTGATTGACTCTTCCACTACAAGAGTTTCAGTATTGTATACTCTGTAGCCTTTTGAGCATTCAGAATATCCAAGTAGAAAACACTTCTGAGCTTTAGAGTCAAACTTATGCAGATGATCTTTAGTGTTCAGACTATAGCATATACATCCAAATGGATGGAAATAAGAAATGTTGGGCTTTCTGTTCTTCCACAATTCATAAGGAGTCATATTTAGAATAGGTCTTATAAAGATTCTATTCTGAATATAACACGCTGTGTTAATTGCTTCTTCCCAGAAATGCTTAGCCATATTGGTTTCATTGATCATGGCTCAGGCCATTTCTTGTAGAGTCCTATTCTTTCGTTCTACAACTCCATTTTGCTGTGGAGTTCTAGGACAAGAGAAATGATGGACAATACCATTTTCTTTGAAATAAATCTCGAAGAATCTGTTCTCAAATTCACCACCATGATCACTTCTGACCTTTATGATTTTGCATTCCTTCTCAGATTGAATCTGAGTGCAGAAGTCAAAGAACATAATATGAGACTCATCCTTGTGTTTCAAGAACTTTACCCATGTCCATCTGCTATAGTCGTCTACGATGACTAATCCATATTTCTTCCCTCTGATTGATGCAGTTTTGACTGGGCTAAAAAGACCAATGTGCAGAAGTTCTAGTGGCCTAGAGGAAGAGACAACATTTTTAGACTTAAATGCAGGTTTTGTAAACTTCCCTTTCTAACATGCTTCGCAAAGAGCATCTGATTTGTATTTCAGATTAGGGAGTCCTCTGACCAGATTAAGTTTGTTAATCTGAGAAATATTTCTCAAACTATCATGACCTAATCTTCTGTGCCAGACCCACTGCTCTTCACTAACAGACATAAGGCAAGTAACCTTCTGATTCTTAAGATCATGAAGATCAATCTTGTAAATGTTGTTCTTTCTCATGCCTGTAAATAGGATTGAGCCATCCTTCTGACATATAGCTTTACAAGATTTTTGATTGAAGATAATGTCATAACCATTTTCACTTAATTGACTTATGGACAATAAGTTATGAGCTAATCCATCTACTAAAAGAACATTAGTTATAGAGGGAGAGTTACCAATGCATATGGTTCCAGAGCCAATGATCTTGCCCTTCTGGTTCCCTCCAAACTTAACTTCTCCAGCAGATTTAAGCTCCAGGTCTTGGAACATAGACCTTTTTCCCGTCATGTGCCGCGAGCACCCAAAGTCCAGGTACCATGACATGTTTTCCTTTGTCTACATGGTTGCCAAGGATATCTGCAATAGGAATTATCTTTTCCTTAGGTACCCACATTCTTTTGGGTTAGTCTTCCTTAAGTTCTGATTGAACTTAGGTTTAGCATGAAAATTAACAGAAGGTACAACATGATATTCCCTGTCACTACGCCAAATTTGGCTTTTAGCAGCACATCTATGAAAGCGCTTTTAGGCAAAAGCGTTGCTATATGTTTCCCTAAAAACAAAACTAAAAAACAAGGAAAAAAAGCGCTGCTATAGGGGATCCTACGAAAGCGCTTTTCAAAAGCGCTTTCTAAGGCTACCTTAAGAAAGCGCTGCTATAGGGTAAGATATAAAAGCGCTTTTACAAGCGCTGCTATAGGGGTAGGTTACGAAAGCTCTTTTAGGAAAAAAAAAGCGCTGGTATAGGGCTAGCTACGAAGGCGCTTTTAAAAGCGCTGGTGTAGCTTATTTAAAATTAAATTTTTTAAAACAAAAATAACAAACACGCGTTTTTCCTCAAATGCATCTTATCGAACCTCCAACTTGGGTTTCTACTTCACCTTTTCCTTTTTTCTTCAATCCAATTCCAATGGACGACGAATCCTAATACGACGCTACTCCACCCTCCCTCAAACGCAAGTACGACGAACCACCTCCTCACTCCAGACCCACCGGTTTCTCCGACGGCCCTCCTCCTCCTTCCTATAACAACGTCCTTCCCCTCGCCACCACCGAATTCGATAACAATGCTTGAGATCCAGAGTTGTTCCTCACAATCAGAGTCAGCAGAAGTAAGACCCAACAATAGGTCAAATTCCGATGCTTCTGAAACGACATCGTATACTTATTCCCAATTTCAAAAACCTAAACCTAAAAATAAGGGAATACTATGCAAACGACCGGAACCCTAGAGTTACTGTTCGTCGCGCAAGGGTTAATAATGTTGCCGTGATCGGTAAAATAGCAAGTGTACTATTTTGCCTCTGTAGTAATAATAGGGAAATTCCCCGAATGTCGATCTCAAGGACTGCGTAGTAATATCGAGGTCAAATTATAGATCAATTAAACAAAAACTAATATTGGGGTTTTGTTTGCAAATTGTCACTAAACAATAATTAAAATAAGCAGAAAAGTAAATTAGCTTTTTGACAAATATGAGTATTATGCTAGGGGTATAGTGTGTGATTGTTCCTGTAATAACCTTGGATTTAGATCTCTTCAACAAGTTCATAACCTTTAATTACCGCCCTTTAGATTATTTTCCCCTAAATCCTTAGTGGGAAAACCTTTGAACATTCATCCTAACTCCTAAGTCCTTAGAGAATTATGATGAAATCAAGCCTTTATGTTATCAAGAGTTAACCGGTAACTATAGGGTATCCCTAGTCCTAGGTGATATCTACTATAGTCTAATCGTACAAAAACTTTAACAATCGCTGTCCAGCTGGTTGTTAACCGTAAATCAATCTTGTTGGTCCGACAAAGAAAGCATAAAAACCTTGTACAATTAAATTAAATAAGAAAACAAATCTATTGATGAACTCAGGAATTCAAAATCATTACAGAGTCAAATCAGGGACACCCCCTAGCATTAGGGTTTAGTTACTCATAATGTTCAAAGAAAACAAATTATAAAATAGATACATTACAAGAATTGAGATGAAAGTTGATCTTCAATCACTTCCGTTCATGAAGACCTTCTTCTCTCCCAAACCCTTGTTTTCTCCAATCTTCAATCGTGTCTTCTCCTCGCCAAAAAGTCCCCTCTCTCTTGCCCTAAAGTTGTTTTTATAATCAATCTTCCATTCCGGTTGAAACCAAATGCCAAGAATACCCTTAATGATCCCATTTGAGTAAGGAAGCTTATAAACACATATTCAGCCCGCGCTCATCAACACGGGCCGTGTTCCTGCACACGGGCGCCCGTGTTGATCCTCTGACTTTGGTTCAAACTCGCACTTCCAGCCACATTTCAACACGGGTGGCCGTGTTGATTAACACGGTCCGTGTGAGCCCTTAACTTCATAATTTGGCTTTGTGTTCTTCATCAAAGTTGTAGCCCTTTTCGTTAGCGAAATTTTTCCACCGGAACCGCGTCATTCCGAGTTACGAAGCTCTAGTTATGATCAAAATACTACACGCATATCACGATGAGAAACATGCTAAAAATTTCCATATCTCACACTTGCTAACACGAGCCGTGTCAGCCCCGTGACTTTCATCTCTTTTGCATTTTCTTTGCCACACTTCATCCTAACATGCCCATTTTCAGGTGACACAGGTGGTCGTGTCAGACCTCATGTAGCTTGACTTTTCACTTCCTTCGAAACTCCCCTTTTTGTACTTTTTGGCATTGATTTGTCTCGATTTATTCCTTTAAGCCTGCAAACAGTAAAATACACAACCAAAGCATAAAATGTAGAATAAAGAAATAAAGCACTCAATAACATAACTTAAACATACTTAAAAACAACGGTAAATATATGTGTGAAAACCACTGGTCAAACTCCCCCAAACTTAAACCGTTGCTTGACCTCAAGCGACAATTACAAAAGTTAATGACCCTCAAAGCACACGGTGTTCATACGTGAGATATCCATCTGTATTGATCAAGAAACAGTTGGTTCGGTATTCACATGACGCGACGAGTTTTGTTACCACATTAAACCTCAAGCTCCCGTTTCGGATACCTCTCCAACTATGCTTTGCACTTAAGTCTCTTTTCGATTTTCCTCCTCTTTCATTCGGACAATCATATTAAGGCACTGCATCTCTTATAATACTCATCACCTGCATGAGACGAATCAAGGCTTCTTATTTTCTTTTCGTGGCACCAAACTACAGCATTGGCTACTTTTTATTACCGATGAAATTTTCAAACTTTGCAGTTATATATTGTCCTTTTGGACGACGTTTGGGGATCAATCTCCTTTGGGCTGAATAACCGGGTGAGGGTTACCCAACTTAGCGAGCCGATTGCCTTTTACCGCCTTTTCATCATTTGGTGCCAACTTTATATCTCTTTTTTTTTCTCAACCAGTCACCATGCAAGTGAATCTGAATTATGCCCGACTGTATCAATAAACTACTCGAGAAGTACTTCTCAGGAGACAAGTACTATGGTGCAAATCTACACGTTAGACTCGTATTTCTTTTAGGGAACCAAGGGTGTTTAAACAAACCTCTTCTTGTCACATTATTCCGCACTTCCTGTCCTCAAACAAACCTCGCTTCATCTCTATATACTATTCCCGATCACTCTTTAGGATCAAAACTTCTTCAACAAAAATTAAAATTTCGGTCAAAATTTGGGCAGAATTCACTTTATGGTTTCACATCATACCAATAACATAAAAATAACATAAAAATAAAATGCAAAGAGAAGAGCCTCCCCCAAACTTGAACTAAACATTGGCCTCAATGTTTCAGAACCAGCCTGAGAGAGGTGACTCACAGAGGGTAATGCACTCTGATAATCACTTCCAAGCTTTCACCAGAGACGTCCTCTTTTATTTCCTGAAAATAACAAACAAACAGAAAAATTAATTATTAAAAGTGTGGGTTGCCTCCCACAAAGCGCTTCGTTTAACGTCGCATGGCTCGACGGTCCAATACCCTTTATTAAGGAGGGTACTTCCTCCTCCAAACTTGGTTGCTTGTCACTTCCGCAACCACAAACTTATGAAGCCGAGAAGTAGGGATCACTTTTCTCTTCAAGTTACTACCCACTTTCATCTTCTCACCTTTACTTTCCACTGTTTTCTTCTTCTTGATTTCTTGAATTACCGCAGGAATTTTTATAGGTGTATGAGCTGAGGCCACCTTAGAGATGATACTTGAAATTTTTTCAGGATGATGTGGACTTTTGTTGGCTCCCTCACTTCTGATCATACCAACTTTAGATTGATTATTCCCACCAGCATCTTGTTTTTTGACTTCTAACACCTTCAGTGTTACCTCCTCATCAAATGATTTAACTACGAGTTCCCCTTTTTCAAGATCCAAATTGCAGCGACTAGTAAGCAGAAATGGTCGCCCAAGAAGGATTGGAGTCTCTTCATCCTCAGGAATGTCCAGGATGTGGAAATCAACTCGGAAGACAAACTTATCAATCTCTACCAATACATCTTCAGCTATCCCATATGACTGCTTAATGGTATGATCAGCGAATTTCAACTTTGTCTCACTCTCGCTTATCTTTCCAATGTCAAGCTTTTTGAAAATAAACAATGGCATTAAACTTACACTAGAACCAGAATCAATTAACACCTTCTTGAACGATCTGTCATTGATAGTGCAAGGAATTGCCACTGCTCCAGGGTCTTTCTTCTTGATTGGGATCCTCCTTTCTGGCGAGACTCTACCACACTTTTCAGTTACCACTTCAGGTTCCCCTCCTACAGGTCTCTTTTTAGAAATCACTTCTTTCATGAATTTCTTGTACAAAGGCATATTCTCCAGTGTTTCAAAGAAGGGTAAGTTAATCTCTAACTTTTTGAACATTGCAGCAAACTTCTCAAAATCCTTCTCTTTCGAATCCTTCTTGGCTACTCTAGAGGGGAATGGTAATTTAATCACCGGTTTATTTATTTTTCTCTTCAAGTGGCTTAACCGGTAGTACCACTACTTCAGGTTCTTTCACATTCTCTCTTATTTCAAGATCTACCTCTATTACCAAGTTGTCATCTATTTCCTTTTTTTCTTCAGACTCTGGTATTTTATGACTTCTTGTTGTGACAGCATTGATATTCTCTTGGTCTTTTGAATTTTTCACAGTTGAGCTCGGAAGGGTACCTTGTGCCTGTAGAGTGAGATGTTGTGCTATCTGACCCACTTGAACTTCCAGATTTTTGATTGAAGTTGTGGTGTTCCTATGGTTGTTTCTCGTCTCTTCTTGAAACAGAGAACATTGTTCGACCAGTCTCTCAATAACTACTTCCCATTCTGCCTTCTGAGACACTTGTTGTTGCTGATCTTTCCAAGAGAAGTTTGGATGATTCTTCCACCCCAGATTATAGGTGTTAGAATAAGGATTGTTCTGCTTCAAGAACTTGATCTCTTCAATTTGTTGAGGAGTTGTAAAACAATACACAGTTTGGTGAGGGCCGCTACAAATCTCACAGCTGACAGTCTGAGCCGGTTGAACTTGAGCGACAGTTTGAGTCTCAACAGTCATCTTCTTTAGTCTTCTCTCAACTTCAGCTGCAATTTGGTCTTCCATTTTTATAACTTGATTAGCCAACTTCAAATCAATTATCCCTTCAAGATGGCTTACACTACGGTCATATAATTCCAAATGCTCATTCGCCGCAATAGCTTCAATGATTTTCTTGATACCAGTGGCTGTTGAGAAATTAGTTGAGCCACCGGCTGCCGTATCAATCAACTGCTTTGTCTTTATTTTAAGCCCATTAACAAATACTTGCATCTGTTCAGTATGATCCATGTTATGAGTTGGGCATGCTACGAGGATCCTCTTGAATCTTTTGTAGGCATCTCCCAACGGTTCACCCTCTTTCTGCTTAAAGTTCAGAATTTCTTACCTTTTTCTTAGGAAGACTGATGCTGGAAAATACTCATTCAGGAAGGCCTTTTCCATCTCTTCCCACGATGTGATACTACCCGCTGGGAGGGAATAGAACCACTCTTCTGCCTCTTCGGCAAAAGTGAAAGGAAACATCCTTAGCTTCTTGACTTCTTCAGTATGACCATCAATTTTCAGAGTGGTGCTTATGGTCAAAAATCTTTGCAAGTGCTTGTTTGCATCTTCATTAACCTTTCCGGTGAAAGGCTTTCTTTCGAGCTGAGTGATGGTGCTTGGATGCAATTGAAAATTAGGAACATTCACCGGTTGGTTGACAATTGTTAGTCTCCCACCCGGTGTGTTCGCAACACCATAGTCTCCGAGAAGTCTCTCGGGTGGAGGTGGATTCTCGCCCATAACTTCCTCTTCAATTTCAGAATCTGAATGAACTGTCACAACTTCCTCTTCAGATTCCAGTTTCTCTTGACGAGCTTGTCTACGCCTTGCGTGCAAGGTTCTTTCAATTTCTGCGTCAAAAAGAAATTCAGCTGAGGCCTTACCTCGCATGCACAGCTTAGACAAATATTAGAATTAGAAAAAAAAATAAAAATAAAAAGTGCAGAAAATAAAATTTTAGTCGCAGAGCAACAAAATTCTAATTGAACTCAACTTAAACTCAATATTATGGCAGTCCCCGGCAACGGCGCCAAAAACTTGATCGGTAAAATAGCAAGTGTACTATTTTGCCTCTGTAGTAATAATAAGGAAATTCCCCGAATGTCGATCTCAAGGACAGCGTAGTAATATCGAGGTCAAATTATAGATCAATTAAACAAAAACTAATATTGGGGTTTTGTTTGCAAATTGTCACTAAACAATAATTAAAATAAGCAGAAAAGTAAATTGGCTTTTTGACAAATATGAGTATTATGCTAGGGGTATAGTGTGTGATTGTTCCTGTAATAACCTTGAATTTAGATCTCTTCAACAATTTCATAACCTTTAATTACCGCCCTTTAGATTATTTTCCCCTAAATCCTTAGTGGGAAAACCTTTGAACATTCATCCTAACTCCTAAGTCCTTAGAGAATTATGATGAAATCAAACCTTTATGTTATCAAGAGTTAACCGGTAACTATAGGGTATCCCTAGTCCTAGGTGATATCTACTATAGTCTAATCGTACAAAAACCTTAACAACCGCCGTCCAGCTGGTTGTTAACCGTAAATCAATCTTGTTGGTCCGACAAAGAAAGCATAAAAACCTTGTACAATTAAATTAAATAAGAAAACAAATCTATTGATGAACTCAGGAATTCAAAATCATTACAGAGTCAAATCAGGGACACCCCCTAGCATTAGGGTTTAGTTACTCATATTGTTCAAAGAAAACAAATTATAAAATAGATACATTACAAGAATTGAGATGAAAGTTGATCTTCAATCGCTTCCGTTCATGAAGACCTTCTTCTCTCACAAACCCTTGTTTTCTCCAATCTTCAATCGTGCCTTCTCCTCGCCAAAAAGTCCCCTCTCTCTTGCCCTAAAGTTGTTTTTATAATCAATCTTCCATTCCGGTTGAAACCAAATGCCAAGAATACCCTTAATGATCCCATTTGAGTAAGGAAGCTTATAAACACATATTCAGCCCGCGCTCATCAACACGGGCCGTGTTCCTGCACACGGGCGCCCGTGTTGATCCTCTGACTTTGGTTCAAACTCGCATTTCCAGCCACATTTCAACACGGGTGGCCGTGTTGATTAACACGGTCCGTGTGAGCCCTTAACTTCATAATTTGGCTTTGTGTTCTTCATCAAAGTTGTAGCCCTTTTCGTTAGCGAAATTTTGCCACCGGAACCGCGTCATTCCGAGTTACGAAGCTCTAGTTATGATCAAAATACTACACGCATATCACGATGAGAAACATGCTAAAAATTTCCATATCTCACACTTGCTAACACGAGCCGTGTCAGCCCCGTGACTTTCATCTCTTTTGCATTTTCTTTGCCACGCTTCATCCTAACATGGCCAGTTTCAGGTGACACAGGTGGTCGTGTCAGACCTCATGTAGCTTGACTTTTCACTTCCTTCGAAATTCCCCTTTTTGTACTTTTTGGCATTGATTTGTCTCGATTTATTCCTTTAAGCCTGCAAACAGTAAAATACACAACCAAAGCATAAAATGTAGAATAAAGAAATAAAGCACTCAATAACATAACTTAAACATACTTAAAAACAACGGTAAATATATGTGTGAAAACCACTGATCATGCCGCCATTGGTTTTCCTCTCAGAATGTCATTCGCCGCTGTTATGGCTTAGGTAACGGAACTCGCTAAAGCTCTTTTTTTTAAAGAAATTTGCTTTCTCCTAATTATGTACTGGTTGATGTTCAAAAGCTTAAAAATTGATGCTTTCAATCAAATCTGTTATTTTTTTCATTGATACTGTTAAAAATTATGATTTTGAATGGATTGATTTTGTAACACTGATTTTAAATTGAAAGCATAGAAGGAATTTTTAGTTGAAATAAGTTCTAATCGAAATTACTCAAATGTCAAAACCAATTTTAGGTGTCTGGAATCACCTTCGGCTCTCGCTAATGTGAAGCCCGAACACACTAAAACAATCAATTCTAGTAAGTTTTATTTTATTTTAATTTCTACACAGTTATATATTTATTGATCCTGGTCATGAAAAGCATTTGTTTTTGTTTTTAGGTGTTGTATAAAAGAGATGATGCAGCTGATAGTATCTCTCCCAGTCATCTTTCGTCAGTAATTTTATTCACTGATTTTAACAAGTTTTGTTTCTGGCCTGTGTAGATATTCATTGTTACAATGAATTTGATTCATTTGTATGATCAATCAATTGCAATTGGCAGATCATTAAAAACGTTTGACTCAAATCTACTTCTATTGCGATTTTGGCAGATCATTTCCTCTCCTTGCAGAATCATGGAGTCCCAACTAGTCACAGGCCTGAGCTTGTTTTGAACAACTTCACAACACGTCTAGGGTCTCGAGTTAGAAGGTTACTCTTTTCTCTTATTTTATATCTTATTTGTTGTTAATCCTTGATCTGTTGCTTGCATTGTTTCAAACAATTCGCGATATGCCCATGCTATGTCTGACTGAAATAGTACTGCCTATAAGTTTTTTTTTTGTTTTTTTATACCAGTACTGCCTATAAGTTATTTTTTAAGTAGTAAGTAATATTATGGAAAGAAACTAGTACAATTAAATATAAAAAAGAAAGAAACAAGTACAAGTCTAACGCTGCCTTTCCTATATTGCTAATATGATTTTTCATTAACAAATATCTTGTATGGTGGCTTTTGATATCTATTATACTTCCATTTATTTCAAATTATTGGTGGCTTTTGATATCTATTATACTTCCATTTGTTTCAAATTATTGGTGGCTTTTGATATCTATTATACTTCCATTTGTTTCAAATTATTGGTGGCTTTTGATATCTTGTGTCCTATCATATGTTTTGGTATATTTTTGAGAAAAAAGAAATTAAAAAGATTGAGTCTAAAGGTAAAAAGGGTCAAGATGGTGAGAGTGAGAAAGTTCCTGACCATAAAACAATTGCCCGACTTCAGGTTAGTGTGAATTTCTTTTTACGTATTATTTACCTGCTACTTTTTATTGCTTTTTGTTTCATTATACTTTCCCTGCTACTTTTTATTGCTTTTCTTGTGTGGCTGATTGGATGTCATATTAGTGGTGGGCTGGTGGCATGGCACCTTAAAGTATATTAGTTTATGGGTCTTGTGGTTCAGATAGTCAACTTCTGTAATTTAGGCTAGTATTATTATATAACTTGCGTCTAAAGTAGATAATAGAAGATAAGTAAGATTCAAGAGAGAATGATTCTTGAAATGGTATCAATACACTCCATACCTCTGGCCACCATACTCGTACTTGGTGGATACGGCATCCTCGGGTTGGTTGAGTACCGGTAAACTCCCGAATTCGACAACTCTCTAAACTGAATACTTTCTAATATCACTGTTTTTTATAAACCCTTTTCCAGCCTTCCCTTGGTTAGTTATTCAGTTATAAATTATTTCCCGGTTTTTCCCCTCTGTCCCTCAATTTACACTTGATTAATAAGATGTTTTCTAACTAATTAATAACTATACACTCCTCAAAAGAGCCACCTTTTCCCCAGTTGCACTTGTATGGTACTGAGTTGAAAAGTGAAAACTATCTTAAATGAAGTCTAATATTTACTCCAAGTGGGCCATGAATTATTGCGCATATTTTTTACTACAGGGTGTTAGAAACTACCAACACAATCTATGTATTTTGAGCATGACTAATGTTATTAATAAGGCATTGTTGGAAATTGGAAATCTAAGACCGACTAATCTTTACATATTATTAAAAAAAATGAAACAATCAAACATAAGTGAATTCATATTAAAACCTTCTGTTATAATAAGTTATCTTTGAATATTTGAAAAGGAGATTGGAAGTGTAATAACCATAGATCTTGATAATTTTGCTTGAATTTATTAAAAAACTAGTGACTCTGTTCTGTCTAATCAATCTTTTCTAATTCAAAATCAGAGGCACGTCTATAGTTTATAAAAGATAAATATCTCTCAGGTTGAAATGTGTAAAAGGTATTAGAGAAAACATCACTAAGAATACATGCCATTCACATGCCACATAAATTTACAAACACTTGTAGTTTGTGGTAGTTTCTTTCCCCCAAAATTACTAATCCTTTCAAAGAAGTAAAACTTAGATTATTATCCAGCATCATCAATCTAGTACAACAACTACAAATAAAACAACAAAATTATATGATAGTTTTGACAAAGTTTACAATAGAGAAAATAAGGGTGGGGCCACAGAAAGTGGAGCAAGAAATGGGGCCACAGAGAATCACCTGCACACCCCCAAGATCCTAACTAATTAGTGTTGAGGGCATGACTAAAGAGGACAGCTGGCATAGGAGTGCACTACTAAAGGACAGCTGGCATAGGAGAGAGAAAGTAGATCTCAGACTACATATAGGAGAAGAATTAGTGCCATCAGTATGCATAATTTGAGTGAAGAAATTCCCTAGGAGAGTCAGGCCTCTCGAAGTGCCTATTTTTATCTTTTTCATTTACTTTTTCATGCATCTGTGTAGCAGCTAGATCCCGTTTGAACTCTAGCTCTGAATAACAATCAAATATTCCCCTTTAATTCTCTGTTTTACTGTTTTATTCGTATTCTATGCTAAATTGATCCTATCAATTTGGTATCTAGAGCCTTGGTTACGTTTACCTACTGAATGGTCATTACCTACTGAATGTTCATTACACGAAGCATTATGGAAAATAGAGTCAACACAATCGAACAGAGGGTGGATAGCTTTGAAGGAACTATGGCACAAATTTGTGAGTTGGTGTTGGAGCAACAAGCACGACCGCAGGTGACGGTGGAGCAGATTAGACAACTGATTCAAGAGCGACCTGCTCGGAATCGTAGACGAAATGGGAGAGGTTACGAGGAGGAAGAGGACGATAAAGGTAGTGACCGGAGTACGTTGTCAAGGGAGTCACGACCACGTCACAACCGTCATGGAGGTGGAACCGGTCCCCTATTCTTCGGAAGTAGGCGGAGGTTGGAGATTCCACTCTTCAAAGGAGAAGATACATATGGTGATGAGAAGAACGAGGTGGTGATGAGAAGAGGAGCCCCATGGAAGGATAGAGGAGGAAGTGTAAAATTCAAGGACCCCTGTAATTTTAATGGAGCCAGGAAGGACATGGAAAAAGGGGGTCCAGTTACCCATGATAAGTTAAAGGGTAGAAGGTTAAACCCAGTTGAATTAGAGGAACACCGTAAGAAAGGCTTGTGTTTCAAATGTGGTGACAAATGGAATAGGGAGCGTGTTTGCAGGTTCAAGCACGGGAAGTTAATGTTATGTGAAGGGAGCAATGAGGAAGAGGCGGAAAAAGAGGTGATGACTGACCATAAGGTTGAGAAAGATGAAGGAGAAGAATTGAAAACCTTGAAATTGTCCTTGCAAAGTAAAGAAGGGTTCACTTTCAACAAGTCCTTGAAGGTGTGGTGTGTATTAGGGAAAGAAGAGGGCTAACTTTAATTGACTCAGGAGCCACAAGTAATTTCATAGCTTATGGGTTAGTGACTGAGTTGAAGTTGAAATTGGTGGATACTCCTGCATATGTGATAGAAGTAGGAAATGGAGACAGGGTCAGAAATCAAGGTGTGTGTGAAGGGTTGAAATTTCAGATTCAAGGAGTGGAATTTCAACAACATTTCTTCTTGATGGAGTTGGAAGGATCAGAGATGGTACTAGGCACGGACTGGTTAGCCAACTTGGGTAATATTGAAGCAAATTTTGGGGAACTCTGTTTGAAATGGGAAGTGGCAGGGGAGAAGTATAACATACAGGGCGACCCTGCCTTATGCAACCGAAAAGCTTCATGGAAGGCCATGTTGAAGGCTCTAGCAAATGAAGGAGTAGGTTTCTATGTGCAGTCAATGAAAGGGAGTCGGATTAAGGGTCTAGAGGTGGAGGCCTCATCTGAATGGGATGCACTTTTGACAAAATTTGAGGATGTTTTTAACATGCTTGCTGGTTTACCACCTATCAGAGAGCATGACCATGCTATTGTGCGGAAAACTGGTGCCACTGTTCCAAACCTGAGACCGTACAGGTACCCTTTTTACCAAAAAAATGAAATAGAAAAGATAATCAAAGAAATGCTATAAGCAGGGATAGATACCATCATGGTGGTGGTGGACAGGCTTACTAAATATGCTTACTTCTTACCAGTGAGTCATCCCTATACAACCAAATACATAGCTAAATTATTTGTCAAGGAGGTAGTGAGACTGCATGGGTTCCCTAGTTCCATAGTGTTTGAGAGGGACAAAGTGTTTTTGAGTAGTTTCTGGTCAGAGTTATTTAAGCAAGTTGGAACAAAACAGAAAAATAGTAGTGCATATCACCCTCAGTCTGATGGACAAGCTGAAGTGGTCAATCGATGTGTGGAGACATTTTTAAGGTGTTTGACAGGGTTGAAACAGAAGCAATGGCTTAGATGGTTAGCATGGGCAGAGTGTTGGTATAATACTAAGTACCATGCTTCTCTAAATATTACTCCTTTTGAAGCACTTTATGGTAGAGTCCCTCCTGTCATACCCTAATTTTTGACCCCCCTGAGATGACATATCTTCAGGATTTTTCATCAGGTCAAGACAAGTACCCAGAGCAGTCATTTCTCCATCTGGTACCTAATCAAGGATACTCAAAGACAAGAAAGCTCAGGCAAAGGATCAATCAATACAAAGACTAGTCTCTAATACAATCATGGGGCTCAAAAACTTCACTTTTCTCATCTATGATTGATTAGACATCCAGTCATATGAGTACAGGTTTACTCAGGTCACCAGATTAGGGTTTTGAGCCTATCAAGGACTAAAATCAGGGATCACTTTTGGGAAACCCTAAAAATCCTCAGAGGGTCATTCAAAGACATCAATCATCTTCAAATAACTCATATTACAAGGTCTACTGGACATCACACTTCAATTCAAAGTCTACAGTCATTACTTTCACATGGTCGACAAATTAGGGTTTTGACCTAATTCACCAAGATAGTTGACTTCTGATCAGGGCATGAATCCAAAACTCAAGACATGATTTAAGGATCTCTACTACCTCCATATAATCCATTTATATCATCCATTTGGGGAGAAGATCTTATTTCTACACAAAAGCCCAAAAATTCACTTTGTCAGGAAAAAGTCAACTGTGAAGGATCATCATTGACTTTTAAGGTTTTTGGTCAAAAAATGACTTTCAAAGATCAATATCATCAATATATGGATGTCAAAGTCATTTGGCCAAAGAAATTCAAAGAAATTCATCAAGGAGCGAAAAGTCGGGAATTAGGGTTTTTGAAGGCATGGTGAGATCTCAAAATTTCACCTACACAACTCAAAAAACTTCCAACATGAAAGTTGTAGATCTTGCAAAATAAAACAACATCTTACAAAGGAACTTTTTTTCAAAAGATCAACCATTTATGAAGTTTTGGAGATTTTGAAGTTTAGGTCATAAACACTTAGAAATTTTTCTAAGTGTTTTAACTTAGTTTTCTTCCAACTTTGGCCTCATTTTTCACAAATTTCCCAAAGGATTCTGAAGAAGACATAAACTAATGAATTGAAGTAGATGTTTAGGGCTTTCCAAATTGTGTTCAACCTTCTCCAAATTCAATTTGAGCTAAGAGTTATGCTTGTTCAAAGTTGGCCTCATGAAGTAAAATTATAGGTCATGTGCAAATTGGACTTTGCAAATTTTGTGCAAATAACCTCTCTTATGGATGCTACACGACCCATAACACATCTGAAACCATGCCATACATCCATTTTCATCATTGCATAAGGATTAGAGAAGATTCCAAAAACAAATGCATGTGATTATGTAATGATTGCATTTTTGAATTTATGACAAATTGGTGATTCATCAAAGGAATCTTCTCCCAACCAATTGGAGCTCATTTCTGCAGCAATTTGGTCCCCTAAGATCAAGCAAAACCGATGGCTAGGGAGTGGTATCAAAGAGCTCATCATTGCACTTGGGATATTCTTTGAATTTCTTCATGGCTAAGAAACCAAACTCTCCCATTAAGCAAGCTCACACTCTCACTCAGTACTGAACCAATTGCCTATAAATAGAGGCCTCATTCTCATTCAAAGAACACACCAAAGCAACCATATTCCTTGCTTTCTCTTTCTCTCCTCTTGTTCATTGTTTTTCAAAGTTCTTTGGCAAGAAGAATCGATTTCTTCAAACCAGAGCTTATCTTTGGGAAGTGAGCATTCTAACATCTCAAGGGAGGTCATTTGAGGTGATCCAAGCACATGGATCACTTCTGTAGGTGGAGGAACACCATTGTTGCTCTCACTTTGGAGCATTTGCAGTTGGAGGTCCATGGAGTGATTCAGAAGGTTTCAAGGCAAGCCAATCATCCAGACACACTCCTCAGGTCATAGTGAAGCTAACCAGATGGCTGCAGCTCATCTGTAACTCAGGATTCAACAACCTCCATGTCCACTTGAAGCTCAAATCGAGGGAGGTCCATAGAACAATTCAGAAGGATTCAGGCTACAATAAGCATCCAGTTAGCATCATTGAGTCTCAGGGAAGCTATTGAGATCATTCATTCAAGCCCAGGTGCTCTCAATCATCCTCACGACCTCCATTTTCAGAGGTAAGTTTCTGAACTTCACCTCTCTAATTTAAGTACTCTTTGTGAAATAGCTCGATTCTATCTTGTTCAGCATCATCAGAGGATTGAAAACCCTCTATCATCATCCATTTATCTTTCAGTATAGTCATTTAATTTGATTTTGAAATTTTAGGGTTCTTCACGATTTCTGGTAAATTAGTTAGATGTAGTTAATGTTAGTTCATGTTAGTTACATATTTAGAATCGTGAGTGAAATTAGAGCAAGTTTCGTGTTTACATCATGGCAAATGATTGAGAAATGAGTGAGTTCAGAAATCCAAATTCATGGAGCTTGAGGTTGAAGACGAAGATGGTGGTGGCGCGCAAAATTCAAATCTCAGGGCAGAGTTTATTTTATTTTGAGTGATATGCGTTTTATTAATAACTAAACAACTTGCCCTAGTGGCCACACATGCGCCCTTAGTATCATCATGCCACAAGTCTGGGGTTCGAATCCCCCTCGCCCCAGACTTTTTGATTCTTTTATTTTTTTTAAGGATTTACAACTTGTTTTGAAATATGACCAAATGGAGGCAAGTCACTAACACTGAGCGCGCGTTGGCTCAGTGGTGTTGTTTTGGACTGGTGACCTCAAGGGCGTGGGTTCAAACCCTCCAAGGGCCAAAACTTATTTTTTTAACACTAATTTCTTTCATTTCTCTTCACAACTTCACATATTTATTTAACCTATCAAAATAAATCATTTTCACTTCATTTTTCACACACTTTTTATTTAACATACCTATTTTGTGAATAATCAAAAAAATCATAAAAATATTATTTTTTTCATGTATTTTTATTAGGTTTAAAATAGTATGTTTTAGGTGTTTTTCTTAAGATATTTGAATACATATTTTTCACTTTGTTTTAAACTAAATCACTTTGTAAATAATTCTATGATGAAACCCTAATTGTTTAGGTCTTAATTAAGTAAAAATCTTTATTTTTTACTTTAATTAAGTTGACTTTTGTCAATTTTCAAAGCTGTTATCAGTCTCCGATTAAACGGATGATTAGGGTTTTCAAACAACAAAACCTTGTATCATTCAAAATCATTTTCAAATTGCTCTCATAACCAGTACTGTAAAGTACTGGGCCTCTAATAGAGTGTAAGTCCCAAAAACCTTCTCTTCTTAGCTTGTTTTCAAAACTGTATTTTCAAAATCTTCTTTCTGTTTTCAAAACATTCTTCTGGTATTTGAAGGGCATTATTCCCGGTGAAACTCTTCAGATACCTATGTGACCTTTGTCCATCTTCACTTCTTCTATTTTCAAAAACCATTAACTGTTTATCATATATATATCCAACTGTCATCAACAAAACAACAAAATTACTGTTGAGGCTCTGTACATACTTCTTCAATGGCCTCCACTCCATCCAGGTTAGGCTTTACAAGCTTTCAATTTACAGTCTTTGTTTAAATTACTGTCAAATATAAACTGTGCATATATTAGTTTAGAACTACGTTTGAGTATAAACCTTAGGACAGTTAAACTATATATATATTATAGGAATATGGCCTAGGATTGAGAATGTCTTCCCGGTGAAGGCTCTTTCCTAATTAGAGATCTGTAGTTCAAACCCCCAAGATGAATTATTCCCGGTGAAACATCTTGGCAAAAACCTTAGAATCCAAATAAATAGGACACATCCACCCAAAGAGGAATTATTCCCGGTGAAACCTCTTACCCATTTGCTTAGAGCCAAACTAAGTTCAAAACCACATAGCTTTCTCTTGTGCTATAACAAGGACCCTCGATGACCCTCGGTTAGCCTCCTCTTGGGCTTTGTACAAGGACCCACAGGCTTCTTAAAAGCATTTCCAGCTTCCTCTTGAGCTTGTATACAAGGACCCATCAGGTTTCTTATAAACATAGGAACAGGTCTTTAGTCACCTTTTAGCCTAACCTGGTGAGTTTCTTCCAATTTAAAACCAGACTTTAAACAAGCTAAGTTTGTCTCAATTTTGCATTGAGTACATTTTTGGAATGAGAGACATGGACAGTCTCTGTCACCCTTATCTTCATCAATCCTCCTTAGTAGAGTCTAGGATCCATGTTTGGTCATCCTCAGCATTGAGTCAGCCTTCATCTTGGGCTTTAAACAAGAAGTCTCCACTAGATAATCTTTCTGCCAATCTTTTCATCCTTTAATAATTAATGGAGTGCTACCCAAATCATTCATTTCAATAAATCCCTGGAAAGGGTTAGCTTCCACACATTCCTTCATTTCAATTAACCCCTGGAAAGGGTTAGCCTCCAACATCTGTCTAAAAATGTCAAAATCCCTGGAAAGGGTTAGCTTCCACACAATCATTCATTTCAATTAATCCCTGGAAAGGGTTAGCCTCCAACATCTGTCTAAAAATGTCAAAATCCCTGGAAAGGGTTAGCTTCCACACATTCCTTCATTTCAATTAATCCCTGGAAAGGGTTAGCCTCCAAAGTCAATTAATAAAAAGTCAAAGGAATAATTTCATTCTCTTAGGAGATAATTTCCCCAAAAGAGTCAAAACCCCTGGAAAGGGTCAGCCTCCAAAAATATGATAAAAGTCAGTCTTTTAACAGACAAATTCACCAGCTGAGTCAAAATCCCTGGAAAGGGTTAGCTTCCAAAGAAAAACAGTCTTTTTAATCTCCAGTAGAGTCAAAACCAACAAAAACAGTTAGCCTCAACCTTGGGCTTCATACAAGGCACCCAAACAATAAAACTCCCCTGTCAAGAGTCAGCCTCAACCTTGGGCATTGTACAAGGCAGATAATAGAGTCTCCCCAGTGAGTTCTTCATCATTCAGTAGCCACAACCTTGGGCTTTGTACAAGGCAGATAAACCATATCTTTCATGTGTCAAAGATTCCTAACACTTAGGATCTTTCCCCATATAGTCATCCATACTCAATTCATTTATTTAAGAGTCCGCCACAACCTTGGGCTTTGTACAAGGCAGAAAATAATGTTTTTTTTCATAGCTAGAGTTAGCCACAACCTTGGGCTTTGTACAAGGCACATAAATAGATTCTCCCTCAGTAGAGTCAGCCTCAATTCTGGGCTTTGTACAGAACACCAGACAAAATCCATCAAATAAACACTCTCCAAGTAGAGTCAGCCTCAATTCTGGGCTTCGTACAGAACATAAAAATACCCTGTAATTAATCCCCAGTGGAGTCATCTCCCAGAGTCAATAATATTAATTAATCAATCAAAAAAGCCTCAAGCTTGGGCCTCATACAAGCCAGCTAAATTCAAATCTTTTATACAGTAGATAGACATAGCTTATCTCCATAGAGAGATATTTTTACTACTCTACCACATTCAAACAAACAAACATTTCAATTTCAATTTCAATCAAAGTCTCCCATTTAGGACTCTGAAAGACATGCTCTGGCACATCCCCAGACTTGTACACTTTCCCTAATTTGGACGAGCATCTTTCTTTCATTTAAGAGGCATCTGACTGGCATACTTGCACACACACAAGTAAGGTCCCCCTCTTGAATGAAATGAATTCAGTTATTCTGTCACTCTTTCAAAATGTTTGTGGTAGAATAGTACAAATACCTCTCTGCAGAGATAATTTCATGTCTCTTTACTGTAAACAGAGATTTAATTCCAAGCTTCAACCTTGAGCTTCAAGCAAGGCACCAAAAACAATTAATTTCCCTAGTTAGTTCCCCGAACTACATTAAGCTCTGACTTCCACTAGGGATATGTAGGCATGAGGTTCACAAGGAATCTCAGCGAGCTAATAAAATACCAAAAATAGTCAGTCTGTCTATCTGTCTGTCTTTTCAAATCAAATCAATTCCTTCTCCTAACACAAAGGAGAAACTTTCCCAATCATTAGCAGCAAACACAAACACAATGACACAGAGAAGGTTCCTGTAGAGTACTACAGATATGTAGGGTGTTTAAACACTTCCCTATGTATAACCGACCTCCCGGACTCCAGAATTTCTAGTCTAGGTGAAATCCCCACACTTAGCAAACTCCTAGGGTTTAGTTGAGATCTTTTTTTCCCTTTCCTACTCGTAGGACAAATAAGAAAGTTCGTGTGATATCGTAGGAAGAACTGAAATAAAATTCATCCCACCACGGGCGCATTCTCCTTCCAAATTTCGCGTGAAGGGTTTAGCGTGCCGTCCTCCCAAGTGAAACGGGGAGGTAAAAGAAAACGACACCACAGAAAAATGGCGACTCTGCTGGGGATATAAGTGTTCAAAACCTTGGTTTTTCATCCAAACCAATGGTTGACCTGTTGCTGGTCCAACCCCAATGAGGAATTAGGGATGCCAAATTCCCCCTCAAACAAGAGAGGTCCTGCCTAACCTCTGTGTCATTTCATGTGTTTGTTGCATATATATTTGTTTATTTTGTTTATTCTGTATCGGGAAAGGGCTTGATTCCCCCTTGTGGTGAGAAATCCTATACCCGGATTTGAGTGCAACATAAGATAGGATGGAGGATGTCTTCCCGGTGAAGGCCCTCTAATCTTGGTTTCCAAGTCTACTCTTGGGATTTGCCTGGCTGGTTGTGATTAACTGCGCCACTGCATTCCGAGACTGATTTGTACCAGGAGGACCTAGAAACACATTAACCCCACTTAAAGCCTTTTTTTTAGGACGTAGAGCGGTGATTACGGAAGTAATTGTCACGCAGATACTACACTCAGAGAAAACTCTCTTATAGATACCAATCAACGTATCTTTAAGGTTGAGCAAAAACTCTGAGACCCCTAGAACCCGTTCTACAGGTACAAAAATCCGTAACCTTAGTTTACCATTGGGGCGGGAGATTGCGTTTTGACTTCATGACCACTATACCCTTCAACGCCATATTTGTTTAAAACTCTTGTGTGTGCATTCATGCATTCATGCATCATTCATTAATAAACAACTAAAAACAAAAAGAGTCTTTTTTGAGTCGTTTTTCAAGGAAACTAAATAACGAACGTTTTGAACTTCATAGAAAGAGAGAAACGGAGAAAGGACTTAAGGATCTATACCATGGATTACGGAAGAAAGAGAGCTAGGAAATACACCTTCAAGATTCCCCAGGTCGAGGAACTGGGAAAGCTCGGAAAACTGGTGGTCAACCCCCAGGCTTTCAAGGAGAAGTATGGAAAACTTCTGCCTTTGCTCAATACCAACATGGTGGATGGGATCCTTCCCACATTGGTACAGTTTTACGATCCAACGTATCACTGCTTCACCTTTCCAGATTATCAGCTCATGCCTACGTTAGAGGAGTACTCTCGTCTGATTGGAATACCCGTGTACGCGCAAGATCCGTACTCAGGTTTGGAAAAGAATCCTGACGACATTATCATTGCTGCAACCACTCCTTTGAACGTAGTCGACATCAGAACTCATATGGTGAGTAGAGGAGGAATTCAAGGATTGCCCTCCAAATTCCTGTTTGATCAAGCTCGGTACTTCGTCAGCATCCAAGATATGAGCGCTTTTGAGGAAGTCTTGGCTTTGCTTATCTACGGATTGTTTTTGTTCCCTAACATTAACGATTTCGTCGACATCAACGCAATTAAGATCTTCTTAATTGGAAATCCAGTTCCAACCTTGCTTGCGGATGCTTATCACTCTGTGCATTCAAGAAACCTGCAGCGAGGAGGATTAATCACATGCTGCGTACCGTTGTTATACGAATGGTTCGTTTCGCACCTGCCGAAGTCTAGCACTTTCTGGAACATGAGGGATGGCCTTTACTGGTCACAGAAAATCATGTCTCTCACTCATACAGACATTGATTGGTGTAGTCCTGACAACGACGAAACCAAGATCATTTTCAGTTGCGGAAATTTCCCCAACGTACCCCTTATTGGAACTAAGGGAGGAATCAGTTACAATCCAGCTTTAGCCCGTCGTCAATACGGCTATCCTATGAAAAACATTCCAAGTAATATTCAATTGGAGGGTCTGTTCTTCAAGAACATCGACGATCATGGCAACATGCTGAAGAAGGAAATTGTCCAAGCCTGGCGTCTTGTTCACAGCAAAGGGAGAAGATTGTTAGGAAAACATCTTTGCATCTCCCTGGATCCTTACCTTCAATGGGTACGCGTCAGAGCATTCAAGCTCAGGATGCCATATCAACATCAAGAACCTATTCCCCTAAGGGAACCAATATACCTTTTCTCCACCGATGTTGAAAAACTGCAAGAGGCATTAAACAAGGTATGCCAAAAAAGGAATGCTTGGAGGAACAAGTATCGAATTGTCAACACGGAAAATGTTGAGATTCAAAACATCCTAAGAAGGAAGGATGAGTTACTTGAAGTACTCGATCGACAAGTGACACAATCGTCACTTTCTCATCATATCCCTCCTGCTTCCTGGATCATCGATCAGTTCACGTCAGAGAACGCTCAGCTCAAGAAACAGAAGAAGATGTTAGAACGTGAAGTCGGCTCTTCATCAAAGTTTTAGAGTCCTTTCTCTCAGTTTCTCTGTATTTCCCTTTTCAAAGTGTGTAAAAACGGCGTTTTCGCTTAATTAATAAAAGTTTGATGTTTCATAACGTAATTATGGTGTTTCCTTGAAAAATAATAACTTAATTGCATATCATACATCGCTTTAGTCGTACGCACTGACACAAGAATTGTCGCGGATCTAAGAGTTACTTTCCTTTCTCCAGAAAGAGAGGAGGAGAAGGAGGTGAATCAAGACTTTCAAGCTGTCTCATCCATACAACACTCGTTCAAGTCGCAAGAAAAGAATGGAAGACTTTGAGCAAGAGAATGAAGAACTCAGGGAAGAGATTAATACTCTCAAAGGTACTGTTGAAAGGCTCAATAGTATGGTAGAAGCCCTGGTAGTTGCGCAGAATCGACCAACGCCAGAAGAACCACAAAGGACTGTGGTTTCCGAGATTGTTTCTACTCCTATTCCTCAGTATACCATGCCGCCTGATCGACCTTGGGGCATGCCGTATAACTTTACTCCAGAAGGGTACATACCTCCAGCTTCTGAAGCTCCAAAAGTCACCATGGATATGCGTCCACCGGAGGGTTACAAACCTCTGGAAATTGAAGTTCCAAGAGCGACGGCAATGGGTTTCGCACAACAGAATGCTGAGATACCAAGATCTTGAAGGATAGAAAAACACTTAGAAAGGGGGGGGATTGAATAAGTGTGACTTTAAATCTTGGACGATAAAAATAAATTGCACAATTATTTTTATCCTGGTTCGCTGTTAACGAAGCTACTCCAGTCCACCCCCGCAGAGATGATTTACCTCAACCTGAGGATTTAATCCACTAATCGCACGGATTACAATGGTTTTCCACTTAGTCCGCAACTAAGTCTTCCAGAGTCTTCTGATCACACACTGATCACTCCAGGAACAACTGCTTAGATACCCTCTAAGACTTTCTCTAGAGTCTACTGATCAACACGATCACTCTAGTTACAATCTGCTCAGCCAACTGCTAAGACTTCCTAGAGTATACTGATCACACGATCACTCTAGTTCCTTACAACTTAATGTAATCTATTCAAGAGTTTACAAATGCTTCTTAAAAGCTATAATCACAACTGTGATATTTCTCTTAATCGTTTAAGCTTAATCTCACTAAAATATTACAACAGCAATGTAGTGAGCTTTGATGAAGATGAAGATTCTGAGTTTTGATTTGAACAGCGTTTCAGCAAGTTAATTTGAATTGTCTTTTTTCAGGATCGTTAACCTTGCTTCTCATCAGAACTTCATATTTATAGGCGTTGAGAAGATGACCGTTGAGTGCATTTAATGCTTTGCGTGTTCCGTACAGCATTGCATTTAATGTTATACGCTTTTGTCAACTACCTCGAGCCTTGTTCACGCTGTGTCTACTGACGTTGCCTTTAGTAGCTTTAACGTTCCTTTTGTCAGTCAGCGTAGTCTGCCACATGTACTTCCTTCTGATCTGATGTTTGTGAATACGACGTTTGAATATCATCAGAGTCAAACAGCTTGGTGCATAGCATCTTCTGATCTTCTGACCTTGAAGTGCTTCTGAGCGTGATACCATCTTCTGATCTTCAGTGCTTCTGATCTCATGTTCTTCTGATGCTTCCATAGACCCATGTTCTGATTCTGCTTCGACCATCTTCTGATGTCTTGCCAGACCATGTTCTGATGTTGCATGCTGAACCATTTGAGACACAACTTCTGAGCGCTGAATTATGCGTACTCTTTATATATATATTTCCTGAAAGGGAAATTGCATTGGATTAGAGTACCATATTATCTTAAGCAAAATTCATATTATTGTTATCATCAAAACTAAGATAATTGATAAGAACAAATCTTGTTCTAACAATCTCCCCCTTTTTGATGATGACAAAAACATATATAAATGATATGAATTTGCGATCAGAAAGAGTAGACGGCAAAAGACAAATTACACAGCTATAGCATAAGCATATGAATATGTCTCCCCCTGAGATTAACAATCTCCCCCTGAGATAAATAATCTCCCCCTGAAATAAATACTTGAAGAACTTTGATAAAAGACTTCCCTGATTATTTCGGTAGAGACGATCATATAAGCTTCTGCCTTCAGAGAATTCATAGCTTCTGACTTCTGCTTCCATTGGACAGCTTCAGAACTTGAATTTCTTTAGATCCTTAGAACACTCACAGCTTCTGATTCCTGCTTCCATCTAGGACAGCTTCAGAACTTGAATTTCTTTGATCTTCAGAACATTCACAGCTTCTGACTTCTGCTTCCATTCAGGACAGCTTCAGAACTTGAGTTTTCTGGATCTTTTTAGAACATTCACATCTTCTGATTTCTGCTTCCCTCGGATAGCTTCAGAACTTTGAATGTCTACCAACATCACTTCATGCTAGATTTGTATCAGAACATTGTTGAATGTACCAGAGCATCATCAGAGCATCTCTACATCCTGAAATGTTACAGAACAAAAACTAAACGACAAAAGTCAGCATGAACGAGTTAGAACATAAAATGTATGTTTGAACACATTATATGTATCAGAGCCATATAGGCTGATATAATGTATCAGAGCAAATAATGTATCAGAGCCATAACATTATATGTATCAGAGCAAATAGAATTTTGTCAGAACAGGATAGACAATGATATTCAAATTCTATTATCAGTGCTTCTGATTCATTCTTCTTTCTTGCTTCTTATCTCTGAAGCTTGACAGCACTCAGCTTGCTTCAGTTTCCAAGAGCTTATTCCTTTTACAGAATAACGCTTCTTATGGTTTTGCTTCTAGTGTTTGCTTCTGAAGATTCACTTCACTTCTCTGTACCTGCAAAACACTTAAACCATATAGAACTTGCAGTTCTTGTTAGTGAATGCAACTGATTAAATCAAATCATTTATCACAGTATTTCTCCCCCTTTTTGTCATATCATCAAAAAATAGAAAAGATTCAGATGAAGAAAACAGAACACATGGAGGGAGAAGATGATTTCATTAATGTTCAACCATTGGGTACAGAAGTACAAAATGAAAAGATCAGATGCACAGAAACAAAACAGATGCAAAGAAGGGAAAGAAACAGCATAGACTCAATCTAAGATGGCCCTAGTCTTGACAAGATCTTGGCCAGCATCTCTTTCATCACGTTGTTGTGTCCTTCTTGCCTCTCAATGAAAGCATCATACTTGTCATTGCGTGAGCTTTGCTCATCCTGTCTCCTCTGAATTTCTTCCAGCGTTTTTGCAAGACGAGAAGGTTCATCAGAAGAAGCTTCACAGCTTTGATCCACAGGAATGACAACTTGATCTGCAGCTTCCATAGAAGTATCATTTGCTGGGATATCCTCAACAGGGTCTGATTCAGCAACATGATCTTCAGCATCTGCTTCTTGCATAGAAGCATCTCCATATTCTGCAGCAGGAATTTCAGAGTCTCCATTCTCTAGTGCCTGAAGAATGGCAGCAAGATTCCTGGGAGCAGAAGGACCTTAAACTTCTGGTGGGTCAACAACTTCTGGAATGACCAAGTTTGGATCTTTCTCAGACGGGTTTTCCCTCAGATAGTCAAAGAGAGTCTTGAAGTCTCCTAGCAGAACAGGATACTCAGGAATCCAGATAACCATGTCCCTGCATGGGTTTGCTTCCATTGCAGCATCCAGTCTTAATACTTCCAATTCATCCACAAAGGGCTTCTCTTCCAAAAGATATCTTCCTTTGAGGCGAGCAAACCAGAAGTCTTCATAATTCCTCAGAATTCCACGAGGCCGTGGGGCAGCAGCTACACAGGCTTCCTGAAGTTCTAAAAACAGAGCATCTGATTTTCTGCGAAAGATCCTCCAGAAGTTCCGCATAGCAACATCATTCAATCCAGAACTTTCAGCAATTCTGAGAGTATCAAAGGTACTTCTGAGATTCTTCTTTATGTTTTCAAAAACTACACCAATAGGATATACAGGGCGGGATTTTATTTGGGTTTTTGAAAAGGCAGGGTTGGAGGTGAAGTATGGAAGAGGTTCTCTATCCAACCTATAAGAAGATTCTGCTTCAGTATCAGAATCTAACACTACCACTTCAGCTTCAGGACGAGGCTTGGGAGTGTAGTTGCAATCACGGAGCAGCTGCTCATGTGATGCAGAGGTTGGAAAAGGAGAATCACAAGGATTGTTTTGAGAGGTGGAGGGAGTATGTTCAAGAGTGGTATTGAGAGAAGGTTGAGATGGAAAGAGAGTTTGAAGGGGTTGTATATCCAGAACAGGATCTATGGTAGGTGGAGAGGAAGGAATGGTTAAAGGAGAAGATGGAGGTGTAAGAACATGGACATAAACAGGTGATTCTGATGAGGCTTTTTCTGGTTCAGGTGTAGGGACAATCTCTATTGGTGCAGCTTCTGAACAACAAGCAGGAACAGACTTTGGTTCAGAAATGCATATACCTTTGGAACCCCTCAGAAAAGCTTTGGCCACATCCTCAGTCTTTTTCTGCTTCTTACTCTTCGGCTCTTCAATAACCTTTGCTTTGCCGCTAGCAATTTCTTTCCTTCTGACATAAGCCAGAACTTCTGGTTGATTCTCAGCCTCTTGAGCAGCATTTTCTTCATTTGAGCTTTGAATAATCATCTTCCTTTTTCTGATTTTCTTCTTCTCAACAACTTCAACAACTTCAGCATTGTTATTTGACTTCTTCTTCTTTTTCTCAGCTTCCTTCTTTTTCTTCTCAAAATCAGCAGAGACAGCCTTAACAACCTTTGCAATCACTTCTTCTGGGACCACTTCTTTCTTGGTGGTAGCAGCAGGATGATCAAACTTTCTTTTGGTCCTTTCCTCCTTCTTACGATTCACTTTAATAGGAGCACCTTTGTCTTGATCTTTAAGACTCTTATCCTCTTTTTGTGATTTCAGATACTTAGTTCTGACTTGTGGTACCTCACTATTGAAGAAGGTTTTGAATTCAGCTAGAACTGGCTCTCTTCTGATTGTTGTTCCAGCAAGAGGTTGAGGAGTCTTAATGATAGCCTTAATCACGTTCATCCTCTTTAAAGTGAATGCGTTCAGACAAGCCCCAGATGTGACAGCAAGGTCTTTCACAATGCCTTCAGATTCCAGACTCTCAACAATCTTGGAATGCACCAGAAGGTTTGTAATAATTCTACCAAAAGGAATGATTGTTCCACCATTTTCTTTTCTGAAAGCGTTTCTGGAATCCTTTACTGCTTTCCACATATGGTTGAAGATAATGTAAACCACATCAACCTTCTTCTGAGTGGCAATGCAATAAAGAATATATTTTTGCTCATTGTTTATGAAGTCAGCGGCATGTGTCGCTTTCCTATGGTAGAAGCACCCGAGAATGATCTTTGTCCAGATTTTGTAGATATCTCTCAACTCCTTGACGTGTTTTGTTTTCTTGATATTTGAATAGAGAGTGGATAGAACAACTTCCCAATCTTCCCTTTTATCGATTTCAAAAGCTCCTTCCGCGTTCTTCAAATCAAACATCACTCTTAGGATGTTTTCAGTAATAACAACAAACTTTCCATGGACGAAGGAAAGTATTGATTTTGGAGCAACCACAGCATGTGCCCAGAACTCCTTGACAAGATCTGGATAAACTGGGCCAACGAACTCAGCAAACAACGAGGTCCATCCTTGAAAGATGATGTCTTCTTTAAGATTAAATCCATGTTCTTCAAGGTTGTCAAAGTCAACAATAAGTTCACATAGAACTTCTAATTTGTTCTTGGGAATAGAGCATGCAACAACAGGAGTAAGTTGCAACGTTTCTTCTTGGAGATGATGAGAAACAGACGACTCAGCATTTTGGGATGAGAAGGCAGCCATTGATGCAGAATGAACGAAAACGAGCAAGAGAAGCGAACTGGGTTTTCGATTAGGGTTTTTAGAAAACGGCTAAGAACTTTTCAAACGAGAGAATGCAAGGAGAGAAAGAGAGACAAAGGAGCGAAAAAGATGTATGATATGATTTGAAAAGCATATATAGAGACGGATTTGAAAAGAAATAAAAATAAGAAATATAAATTGAACAGTTCCAGAATCAAAGGAAATCAATTTTATTAAATGATGAGTGACGTGAGGAGAGAGAACGTGGTAAATGAAATAATTTAAAACAGTTACCTAGGTCGGCGTCTTTTCAACTGCACACTTTGTACAAACCGTACAGACACGTGTTCATCATCAGATAATAGATGACAGCTGTAAATATCAGAGAGATTTTACGCCTTCAAATTCTGATTACTGCTTCTGAATAGATCTAATTTCTCTTCTGGAAATACTCCTTCTGAAGTGTGCTGGTATAAGTCTGAATGATCTTCTGATCCATTACTTCTGATGTACACAGCTTCTGGAGGTTTACTTCTTTGTTCTGCAGCTTCTGATAAGATAAAACTGTATCTGCAGAAATTCTTAAGCTCTTTGTTTCATCAGAAACAAGTTTATCATCAAAACAGATGTTTATTGATTTGTCCACAATCAATGTTTCAATGTTGTATATTCTGTAGCATTTAGAGCATTCAGAATATTCAAGAAAGAAACATTAAAGCCTTAGAGGCAAACATCATAGATGGTTCCAAGACTAATAAGCTTCTTTTCTGAATTCCTACAAACATAGTTTCTTCAACAGATTTAAGAACCAGAACTTGGAAGACAATCTTTCTTCCCTTCAAGTGTTGAGAGCAACTTGATTCCAGGTGTCATGTCATGTTGAATGTTGTCTTCTTTGTTATCAAGAGAATCTGCAAAAGAAATAATCTTTTTCTTTGGTACCCACATCTTCTTGGGTCCTTTCTTGTTAGATTTTCTCAAGTTCTGATTGAACTTGGGTTTGACATTATAAGCAATAGGAGGAACAGCATGATAATTTTTAATGTGAGTTTCATGATATTTCCTAGGTTGTGTCACATGCTTCTTAGTGTGTGTAATGTGAAAACTTTGAGCATGTGAAGTGTGCCTAATATCATGTGAGTGGCCATACTTGAACTGATCATACAATGGCTTGTATGTGATTTTCATCTCATCAACAGGTTCAAGTTTGTATGGGATTTCACCCTCAAAACCAATGCCGACTCTTTTGTTTCCAGACACAGCATATATCATAGAAGCTAGCTGACTTCTGCCAATACTTCTAGATAAGAACTTCCTGAAACTTAAATCATATTCTTTCAGAATATGGTTTAGACTGGGAGAGGATTTTTCTGAATCAGAAGGAGATCCAACATTATTGGATAATTTTAAAAGTTTTTATTTTAATTCAGAATTTTCCAATTCAAGCCTCTTTGTTTCAAATTCAAATAGCTTTTTCAGCTTTTTGTATTTAATACAAATCTGAGACTTGGATTCCAGAAGTTCAGTTAATCCGGAAACTAACTCATCTCTAGTAAGTTCAGAAAATACCTCTTCAGAATCTGATTCTGATGTAGATTCTGATCCGTCATCTTCTGTCGCCATCAGCGCACAGTTGGCCTGCTCATCTTCTGAATCATCTTCTGACTCATTCCAGGTTGCCATAAGACCTTTCTTCTTATGAAACTTTTTCTTGGGACTTTCCTTCTGAAGATTTGGACATTCATTCTTGTAGTGTCCAGGCTCATTGCATTCATAGCACATGACCTTCTTCTTGTCAAATCTTCTTTCATCAGAAGATTCTCCACGTTCAAATTTCCTTGAACTTCTGAAGCCTCTGAACTTCCTTTGCTTGGTCTTCCAGAGTTGATTTAGCCTTCTGGAAATCATGGACAGTTCATCTTCTTCTTCAGATTCTGATTCTTCAGGATCTTCTTCTTTGGCCTGAAAAGCGTTAGTGCATTTCTTGATATTTGATTTTAATGCAATAGACTTACCTTTCTTTTGAGGCTCATTTGCGTCCAGCTCTATTTCATGACTTCTCAAGGCGCTGATAAGCTCTTCCAGAGAAACTTCATTCAGATTCTTTGCAATCTTGAATGCAGTCACCATAGGACCCCATCTTCTGGGTAAGCTTCTGATGATCTTCTTCACATGATCAGCCTTGGAGTATCCTTTGTCAAGAACTCTCAATCCAGCAGTCAGAGTTTGAAATCTCGAAAACATCTTTTCAATGTCTTCATCATCCTCCATCTTGAAGGCTTCATACTTCTGGATTAAGGCTAGAGCTTTAGTCTCCTTGACTTGAGCATTTCCTTCATGAGTCATTTTCAAGGACTCATATATGTCATAGGCCGTTTCCCTGTTAGATATCTTCTCATACTCAGCATGAGAGATAGCATTCAGCAAAACAGTTCTGCACTTATGATGATTCCTGAAAAGCTTCTTTTGATCATCATTCATTTCTTGCCTTGACAGCTTTGCGCCACTGGCATTTACTGGATGTTTGTAACCATCCATCAGAAGATCCCATAGATCACCATCTAGACCCAGAAAGTAACTTTCCAGTTTATCTTTCCAGTATTCAAAGTTTTCACCATCAAATACCGGCGGTCTAGTATAACCATTGTTACCGTTGTATCGCTCAGCAGAGCCAGATGTAGATGCAGGTGTAGGTGTAGTCTTTTCACTTTCATCAACCATCTTTTACTGAAGCGTTTTTCTCTTCCTGAATCTTTTCTAAACACGGTTAAGTGCTTGCACCTTAGAACCGGCGCTCTGATGCCAATTGAAGGATAGAAAAACACTTAGAAAGGGGGGGGATTGAATAAGTGTGACTTTAAATCTTGGACGATAAAAATAAATTGCACAATTATTTTTATCCTGGTTCGCTGTTAACGAAGCTACTCCAGTCCACCCCCGCAGAGATGATTTACCTCAACCTGAGGATTTAATCCACTAATCGCACGGATTACAATGGTTTTCCACTTAGTCCGCAACTAAGTCTTCCAGAGTCTTCTGATCACACACTGATCACTCCAGGAACAACTGCTTAGATACCCTCTAAGACTTTCTCTAGAGTCTACTGATCAACACGATCACTCTAGTTACAATCTGCTCAGCCAACTGCTAAGACTTCCTAGAGTATACTGATCACACGATCACTCTAGTTCCTTACAACTTAATGTAATCTATTCAAGAGTTTACAAATGCTTCTTAAAAGCTATAATCACAACTGTGATATTTCTCTTAATCGTTTAAGCTTAATCTCACTAAAATATTACAACAGCAATGTAGTGAGCTTTGATGAAGATGAAGATTCTGAGTTTTGATTTGAACAGCGTTTCAGCAAGTTAATTTGAATTGTCTTTTTTCAGGATCGTTAACCTTGCTTCTCATCAGAACTTCATATTTATAGGCGTTGAGAAGATGACCGTTGAGTGCATTTAATGCTTTGCGTGTTCCGTACAGCATTGCATTTAATGTTATACGCTTTTGTCAACTACCTCGAGCCTTGTTCACGTTGTGTCTACTGACGTTGCCTTTAGTAGCTTTAACGTTCCTTTTGTCAGTCAGCGTAGTCTGCCACCTGTACTTCCTTCTGATCTGATGTTTGTGAATACGACGTTTGAATATCATCAGAGTCAAACAGCTTGGTGCATAGCATCTTCTGATCTTCTGACCTTGAAGTGCTTCTGAGCGTGATACCATCTTCTGATCTTCAGTGCTTCTGATCTCATGTTCTTCTGATGCTTCCATAGACCCATGTTCTGATTCTGCTTCGACCATCTTCTGATGTCTTGCCAGACCATGTTCTGATGTTGCATGCTGAACCATTTGAGACACAACTTCTGAGCGCTGAATTATGCGTACTCTTTATATATATTTCCTGAAAGGGAAATTGCATTGGATTAGAGTACCATATTATCTTAAGCAAAATTCATATTATTGTTATCATCAAAACTAAGATAATTGATAAGAACAAATCTTGTTCTAACAGATCTGCTGTCATGACTTCTCCACAGCCCATTATGCATACTTTTCCCCCGCAAGGCGGACAAGTATATCATCACGCTCCAAGTGAGGATGCTGGCGTGTATGAAAGATTGGACGAGTTCCAGGAACAGTTTCTGCAAATGCAGAAGGAACTCAAGACTCTCCGAGGACAAGATCTATTTGGAAAGAATGCTGCGGACCTCTGCCTGGTTCCAAATGTTAAGATTCCTCACAAATTCAAAGTACCAGAATTCGAGAAGTATAAAGGGAATTCATGCCCACAAAGTCATCTTGTGATGTACGCTCGAAGAATGTCAACTCAGACTGATAATCAACAATTGCTTATTCATTATTTTCAAGACAGCCTGACTGGTGCTGCACTCAAATGGTACATGAACTTGGACAGTTCAGAGATTCGTACTTTTCGAGACCTCGGAGAGGCCTTCGTCAAAAAGTATAAGTACAATCTAGATATGGCTCCCGACAGAGATCAACTCCGGGCCATGACTCAAAAGGACAGAGAAAGCTTCAAGAAATACGCTCAGAGATGGCGTGAAGTTGCTGCTCAAATTTGTCCACCACTTGAAGAGAAAGAAATGACAAAAATCTATCTCAAAACTTTGAGTCCATTTTACTACGGACGAATGGTTGCAAGTGCACCAAGTGATTTTACTGAGATGGTAAACATGGGTGTGCGTTTAGAAGAAGCAGTTCGAGAAGGACGTTTGAACAAGGAACCAGAATCTTCTGTTGGTCCAAGGAAGTATGGAAGTTCTTTCCAGAAGAAAAAGGATCAAGATGTCAGCAATGTCTTACACAAAATCAAGAAGAAATTCCAACCTCAAGTTGCAACAATAACTCCGGTTGTTAATTCAGCGCCAGCTTATCAACCTCAGGTCTCGCAACAACAAATTCAACAAAGGTCGCAGCAACCTCAGCAGCAGGTTCGACCTCCAAATTACAACAATCGGGCTCCAAGGTATCCTGCCTTTGACCCCGTACCAATGCTGTATGCAGAATTATTTCCAACATTACTGGCAAAAGGACTCATTCAGACAAGGAGTCCTCCAAATCCTACAAACAGTTCCTCACCATGGTATAAGGCTGACCAATCTTGTCCCTATCATCAGGGGGCACCAGGTCACAATATTGAGAACTGTTTCTCTTTCAAGATTGACGTCCAACGATTAGTGAAGAGCGGAATGCTATCCTTCAAAGATACTAATCCAAACGTCCAGGCAAATCCTTTGCCGCAGCATAAAGAAGCTTCAGTAAATCTGGTAGATCAGCACCCCAACGTCATTCAAATCTACGACATTCGTCAGATAGGGGAAAATCTTGTCAAGATGCACGCTAAACAAGCTGGGTACGGTCATGTACCACCTCACAACTACTTCACATGTGAAATTTGTCCAAAGAATAATCAAGGATGTGCCGTAGTTCAAGCTGCATTACAAGAACAAATGGACTTGGGATGGATTCAACATATCCGAGTCAGAACTGAACATGACATCAACATGGTTCAAGGATGTCCAGGAGAATACAAAATCTACAAAGTTGAAAACCTTGAAGGATCGGTAGTCAGGTTCCACAAAACTTTAAATGGACTTGCCTACTTTGGAACTGATTTCCACGCTTACAGTAGATGCAGAATCTGTCGAAGAAATTCACGAGGATGTTTACGTGTTCGCAACGACATCCAAAAGCTGATGGATGACAATACCATTACTGTTCTTGCCAATAGAGAAGATGATGAAGTCTTTACCGTATCTCCTCAAATTAATCAAGTTGAACCTATGCAAGTTAAGTATGATAGCAGGAAGACAGCAGTTGCACCGCTAGTCATCTACTTACCAGGTCCTGTACCGTATGAGTCCAGCAAGGCTATACCATACAAGTACAACGCTACATTCATTGAAAATGGTAAGGAAATACCATTACCGTCTGTTGTCAACATTGCTGATGTTAGTCGAGTCACCAGAAGTGGACGAGTCTTCAACAGAACAACAGAAAATGTGGAGAAACCTTCGGAGGAAGTACCACATAGGCAAGACAACCATCCGACCAATGCTGTTCAAGCGAAAGAAAATGATGAGATCTTGAAGTTAATCCAGAGGAGTGAATACAACATTGTAGACCAATTACTACATACTCCGTCTAGGATTTCTGTTCTTTCCCTGCTATTGAGTTCTGAAGCTCATAGGGAAGCTCTACAGAAAGTTTTGGAACAAGCTTTCGTAGAACCAAGTGTTACTATAAGTCAATTCAACAACATCATTGCCAACATCTCCGCCGGAACTAGCCTAAGTTTCTGTGACGAAGATCTTCCTGAAGAAGGAGTGGACCACAATCTTCCACTTCACATCTCAGTTGGCTGCATGGGTGATGTACTCACAGGAGTCCTAATAGACAATGGATCCTCTCTCAACGTCATGCCTAAATCAACATTATCAAGATTATCTTTCGAAGATTACCCTCTAAGAAAAAGTCATGTCATCGTCAAAGCATTTGATGGATCAAGGAAGTCAGTTTTCGGAGAAGTAGATCTTCCCATAACTATTGGACCTCAGACGTTCAAAATCACTTTCCAAGTTATGGACATTCCAGCACAATACAGTTGTTTGCTAGGTCGCCCATGGATTCATGAGGCTGGGGCAATTACTTCAACACTTCATCAGAAACTGAAGTTCATAAGAAATGACAAATTGGTAACCGTATGTGGAGAACGAGCTCTGATCGTCAGCAACCTGTCATCTTTCTCCGACATAGAACCAAAAGAAGTTGTTGGAACTAAATTCCAAGCACTTTCCTTAGACAAAGGAAAGGAGAAAGCAGCGTCTATCTCTTCATACAAAGATGCAATCCAAGTTGTGAAGGATGGCACTACCAGTGGTTGGGGTCACATTAATATTCCTACCAACAACAAGAACAGAACAGGAATTGGATTCTTTCCGACATCATCAAAAGCTATCCCAGGGATTGAAGTAGTTCTCCCAATTCAAGAAACTTTCTGCAGTGGAGGTTTTCTTCAACCTGTTCAACAAACGGTCAATATCATCGATACAGAAAACACCGATGAAGAGGAGTGGTTATCCTATCTTAACAAAGCAGGATACATCTCCCTATCAGAATCTGAACCACTTTGCTGTTATCCGACTAAAGGATCTGAAAGTAAGACTCAACCAAGCAGTGATGAAGTTACTGACAGCTTCACCACCAGAAGTCATGGTTCATCAGAAGAAGTTCCTCCTATCCCCGAAGAGACTTGGGATACATTAGGAGAACCAAGCGGAAAATTCGACTACATGGTAAAATACTCCGCTCCTGAAAGTTCAAGAATCTCTCTTGAAGACATTGTTCCAACTGGATGGAACAGTGATTTTGAGTACCTCTCTCAGCCAAAAGAGATGTATAACCCTTGCTATTCATCATCATCTACTGGTGAAGTCATCATTGAGGATTATATCCCCAAGTCACCTTCCGAGGCTACGGATTTAGAGTTCACATATCTAGTCAATGCCATCTTGGGAGAAGAGCAAGACCAAAATACAGAAGAGGATGATCTCGAAAGTGTCTCCGACAACGAGTCTCTCCATTCAGAAGATTGGAAGTTTCCTCAAAAGAAAAACCGACATACTCCACTCGGAAATGGGTATGCTCACACCGCTCAGTCTGCTGAAGTAGAAGAAGATCGTCTGAGTGTTGCAAAGACAGTGGTTGGTAAATCAAGACCTACCACAGGCCAGCTTAAGCCTAAGGTTCCAGATTACTTAGTGCACAATGGGGTTCGCCACTACTGGACAGCTGTTGAAGTTTCAACTGTTGTTCGCACTCCTAAGTAGGAACTTTCACCGTTATTTTGTCCTCTCACCATAGCCCAGGGTGAAGAGATGTTTCATAAGGGCTTTGCATTTTACTATTTTTTAGTTAAATGTCCCTCTTTGCTTCGCCCAAAGCAATAGAGTTTTGTTTTATAGGGTCTTTGTTTCAAGAAATGACTGTCCATAAATAAAAATGTCATTCTGTTCCTTCGTTTAGTTTTCCCTTTTCTTTTTTCGGAAATTGGTAATCCTAAAAAACACCCTTAAAAAAACATCAAAATTATTAACTGCATACACCGAGTCTTCCCTCGTTGTCTAAATAAAACTTATCACACATATGCAGATTAATCATAAAATACCCCGTTGAAACGTGCGACCGTATGACTTCTCCAAGCTTTGAGTTCCCTGTATTCGAGGCAGAGGAAGAAGAAGACGAAGAAATATCAAAGGAAATTTCACGATTACTTCAACAAAAGGAAGAGGCCATTCAGCCATATAATGAGCCTCTAGAGATCATTAACCTTGGTTCCGATGGAAACAGAAAAGAGGTTAAGATTGGAGCTTCGCTCAGTTCAGAGATCAGAGAGAGTTTGATACAGCTGCTCAAAGAATTCTCAGATGTCTTCGCTTGGTCTTATCAAGATATGCCAGGGTTGGATACCAGTATAGTGGAGCATCACTTGCCATTAAAAGCAGAATGTCCTCCGGTCAAGCAAAAATTAAGAAGAACTCATCCGGAGATGGCCATGAAAATCAAAGAGGAAGTTCAAAAGCAGATCAACGCAGGTTTCCTCGTCACTTCAGAATACCCTCAGTGGTTAGCTAACATTGTTCCCGTTCCTAAGAAAGACGGAAAAGTCCGCATGTGCGTCGACTACAGAGATTTGAACAAAGCTAGCCCTAAGGATGATTTTCCTTTACCACATATTGATATGTTGGTTGACAGTACAGCAAAATCCAAAGTTTTCTCATTCATGGACGGATTTTCAGGATACAACCAAATCAAAATGGCACCTGAAGACATGGAAAAAACAGCTTTCATCACCCCCTGGGGCACGTTCTGCTATCGTGTCATGCCTTTTGGACTAAAGAACGCAGGGGCAACTTATCAAAGAGCCATGACTACACTTTTCCACGACATGATGCATAAAGAAGTGGAAGTCTATGTGGATGACATGATTGCCAAATCAGAAAATGAAGAAGATCACATACAGAATCTGACAAAGTTATTTCAGCGCTTACGGAAGTTTCAGCTTCGCCTGAACCCCAACAAGTGTACCTTTGGTGTCTATTCAGGAAAACTCCTTGGTTTCATTGTCAGCAAACGAGGAATTGAAGTAGATCCAGACAAAGTCAAGGCAATTCAAGAAATGCCTTCACCCAGAACCGAGAAACAAGTTAGAGGATTTCTTGGACGTCTGAATTACATCTCGAGATTCATATATCTCATGACAGCAACTTGTGCTCCTATTTTCAAACTTCTACGGAAAAATCAAAGTTGCGTCTGAACAGACGATTGTCAGAAAGCGTTCGACAGCATTAAGGAATATCTGCTCGAACCACCCATCTTGTCTCCTCCAGTGGAAGGAAGACCTTTGATAATGTACTTAACCGTCTTAGAAGACTCCATGGGTTGTGCCCTGGGACAGCAAGACGAGACAAAGAGAAAAGAGCATGCCATTTACTACCTGAGCAAGAAATTCACTGACTGTGAATCCCGCTACTCCATGCTCGAGAAGACGTGTTGTGCTTTGGCCTGGGCTGCCAAGCGTCTCCGCCAGTACATGATTCGACATACTACTTGTTTGATCTCTCATATGGATCCAATCAAGTACATCTTTGAGAAGCCTGCCTTAACCGGGAGAATTGCCCGTTGGCAGATGTTGTTATCAGAATATGACATTGAGTATCACGCACAGAAAGCCGTGAAAGGAAGCATTCTAGCTGAGCACCTGGCTCACCACCCACTCAATGGTCATGAATCAACCAGTTTCGACTTTCCGGACGAGGACGTCATGTACCTCAAGATGAAAGATCACGACGAGCCACTACCAGACGAAGGACCTGAGATAGGATCCCAGTGGGGCTTAATCTTTGACGGAGCTGTCAATGCTTATGGACGAGGAATTGGGGCAATCATTGTTACACCTCAGGGTACCCATATTCCATTTACTGCCAGATTAACTTTCAAATGCACAAACAATGAGGCCGAATATGAAGCTTGCATCATGGGTCTCGAAGAAGCCATGGATCTAAGAATCAAACACTTGGATGTATATGGAGATTCTGCTTTAGTCATCAATCAAATCAAAGGAGAATGGGAAACACGCCAACCAGGGCTAATTCCTTACAAAGACTACGCAAGAAGATTGTTACCATTCTTCGACAGGGTAGATTTTCATCATATTCCTCGTGAAGAAAACAACTTGGCTGACGCATTAGCCACACTCTCTTCCATGATTGGGATAAATCATTGGAATGACATTCCTCGGATCGATGTTATGCGCCTGAATAGGCCCGCTCATGTGTTCACAGTAGAAGCAATCATCGACGACAAACCGTGGTACTACGACATCAAGAACTTTCTTCAAAAGCAAGAGTACCCTCTTGGGGCGTCAAAGAAAGATAGAAAGACTTTAAGAAAGTTAGCTTGTAGATTCTTCCTGAATGAAGATGTTCTGTACAAGAGAAACTTCGACATGGTTCTGCTCAGATGCGTTGACAGAAAAGAAGCAGAAATACTCATGAGAGAAATACATGAAGGTTCCTTTGGTACTCACACCAATGGACATACCATGACAAGGAAAATACTGAGAGCAGGATATTATTGGCTGACGATGGAGTCAGATTGCTTCCAGTACGCAAAGAGGTGTCACAAATGCCAGATCTACGCCGATAGAATTCATGTGCCACCATCTCTGCTCAACATACTCTCTTCCCCTTGGCCTTTCTCCATGTGGGGAATCGACATGATTGGAATGATCGAACCAAAAGCGTCCAACGGACATCGCTTCATCTTGGTAGCTATAGACTATTTCACCAAATGGGTTGAAGCAGCTTCATATGCAAACGTTACAAGACAAGTTGTCGTCAGGTTTATCAAGAATCACATCATTTGTCGCTACGGCATTCCTAGCAAGATAATCACTGACAATGGGTCAAATTTGAATAACAAAATGATGAAGGAGCTTTGTGAAGAATTCAAGATCGAACATCACAACTCATCTCCTTACAGGCCAAAGATGAATGGAGCTGTAGAAGCAGCTAACAAAAACATCAAGAAAATCATTCAGAAGATGGTCATCACTTACAAAGATTGGCATGAAATGCTCCCGTATGCTCTTCATGGTTACCGTACATCAGTACGTACTTCGACTGGAGCAACTCCTTTCTCTCTTGTATATGGCATGGAGGCAGTCCTACCTATAGAGGTTGAGATTCCATCAATGAGAGTTTTGATGGAGGCAAAATTAACAGAAGCCGAGTGGTGTCAAAACAGATTCGATGAATTGAACTTAATCGAAGAAAAGCGCATGACAGCTTTATGCCACGGACAGCTATATCAACAAAGAATGAAGAAAGCTTTCGACAAAAAGGTTCGACCTCGCACAATCAAAGAAGGCGACCTTGTACTCAAAAAGATTCAATCTTTTCTCACAGATTCGAGAGGGAAATGGACTCCCAATTATGACGGCCCCTACGTGGTCAAGAGAGCTTTCTCAGGAGGAGCCTTAATACTCACGACTATGGATGGAGAAGAATTCACCCGTCCTGTGAACATCGACGCAGTCAAGAAATACTTCGCCTAAATAAACAAAAAACAGCTCGCTAAGTTGAAAACTCGCAAAGAGCGGCTTAGGCAAAAAAGAGCGTCTCGGTGAATTGAAAACCCGAAAGGGCGATTCAGGCAAAAGTTAGAGACATAAAAAAAATATATATAATATCAATCCCGGTAGACTTAAAACCCGAAAGGGGTAGTTTACGCAAAAGTTAGGGATATATGGCAAGTAGCTGTGTTCAGGACACACTTGATCATTCAAAATCCATAGCGGAGTGTTCATCAGCAGTAGGTCATCTTCTACGAAGCACGAATACAGCGCAACTTGGAGTGGAAGGGAAAGATAACGGTCGTCACGTTTCATCGTAGCCCTTTTCCCGAAAATTACCAATTTCCAACTTTGTAAATACTCCATGGAATCAAGCATTTGGCTGATTACCATTCCATATATAATAATTTGAGCCTTGTGCTTTTCCTTTGCAATCTAGTCTTATTCAGTTTCTTGAAATGCATTTTAAGTTTAAACAGTCATTTTCTTGAAACAAATGTTTTCATAAAAATAAAAATGAATTTACTTGCAAAAATAAAGGTGAAATTTCTTTCTAAGGTTTACAAACAATAGGAAGGATGCAAACAGTTGCTCCAAGAATGGTTGAGACTCCGGGAACCAAGTTTTCCCCATGAGGTCGCTTTGCGAACATCTCCCAATGACGGGTCTTTACCTCAATTCATATTTTTTACTTCGGACAGCGGACAATTGATAGCCAGATATTCCAAACAGAGTTCGAACTACAAGAAGAGGACATCTTCTGATCAACAAGAATTCAAGTCGTATCATAGGATTTTTACATCCGCGACAATTCTATTCACATTCACTTTACATTTTATCATTGTCATAACATTCATGCATACATTACATCATAACTGCATAGTCAAGTCAGGCTTTGATCATGAGAATGCCCGAGTCATGAGGGCATGAACTTAAGTTTCCCCTGCAAGCCCTGGAGAAACTTTTTCCTTCAAGACAACGATCCATGTAGAGAGAATTCCCCAAGCAAGTCAATAGATGGTAGTCTCCCTCAAAGAGATAGTTTGTTCACTTTTGGAATTCCTCAGCCGAGAATCTCCTGCAGAGCGACATTCGACAGTCTTCTTCAGATAAGATAGTCTGCTTCACATTCCGGAACTCCCTACAGGTCTGGTATTTCCCCAGCAGGGTCAAGAGGTGCCATTTCTTGTCAAGGGAAAATTCAGAATCTCCCAGCAGATCGACAAATGATTCCCCAGCGGAGTCAGCAAATGATAGTCTTCATCCAGAAGATAGTTCAGATTCCCCAACAAAGTCAGCGAATGGCAGTCTCTTTCAGCAGAAGACAGTTTGCTCACTTTCTATCACGACAAAGTCAACGAATGGCAGTCTCTTTCAGCAGAAGACAGTTTGCTCACTTACTATCATAACAGAGTCAGCGAATGGCAGTCTCTTTCAGCAGAAGACAGTTTGCTCACTTTCTGTCACAACAAAGTCAGCAAATGGCAGTCTCTTTCAGCAGAAGACAGTTTGCTCACTTTCTTTCATGACAAGGGTCGATAAATGGCAATCTTCCCCGGCAGAAGACAGTTTGTTCCCCTAGCAATTGGCAAATGGCAGTCTTTTCCCAAGAAAAGACAGTTTGTCTGTTAAATACTCAAGAGATCGACAAATGGCAGTTTCTTCAAACAGTTTGTCTGCTCATGGGATGCTTAGCTCCCCACAGAGTCAATGAATGGCAGTTTTCCTCTTAGGAAAACAGTTCGTTGATTCCCCAGGCATCAGTTGACGAATGGCAGTTTTCACCCCAAAAACAGTTCGTCCGCCTTCAAACAAAGTCATTAGCCCCTCAAAAGATCATGAGGCCATATGACATTCTTTCAAAGACGTCAAGTCAAAAAGGAAGATGGTGAAGTTTCTTTACAACCGTCAAATGGCATCTTATCTCCAAGCGCTGATAAGAAGTTTGACGAGGAAACAAACCCTTGAAGTTTCTTTACAGCCGTCAAATGGCATCTTATCTCCAAGCGCTGATAAGAAGTTTGACGAGGAAACAAACCCTTGAAGTTTCTTTACTACCATCAAATGGCGTCTCGTCTCCAAGTGCTGATGAGAAGTTTGATGAGGAAACAAACCTTTGGAGGTTTTCTCTTTATCTGAGATATTGTCCAAACGCAGCCAAGACCAGTTTCGAGATATGGACATCCGAAACGAGGAAAGGTTGTTTACCTTTTTCTAAGTATCAGCACTTAGTTAAAGAAGATGGATTGCGCATCCCACATTGCCATCCATTCACCAGAATCTACATCAAGTATTTCTGCAGGAGTTTGTCTCCTCATCCCCCGCCAAGCGCGACAACGGGATCAAGTCATGCAAAGATTTTATCAATTACAACATCTCAGGAGCGCCCAAAATTCGGGCATTCTTTGATATTTAAGTCCCTTTTACGCAGGAGAGATCGAGATCTCAATCTCTCTCCCTCCAGATAAAAGAGACTTAAATAGGGGCATCTGTCATACCCTAATTTTTGACCCCCCTGAGATGACATATCTTCAGGATTTTTCATCAGGTCAAGACAAGTACCCAGAGCAGTCATTTCTCCATCTGGTACCTAATCAAGGATACTCAAAGACAAGAAAGCTCAGGCAAAGGATCAATCAATACAAAGACTAGTCTCTAATACAATCATGGGGCTCAAAAACTTCACTTTTCTCATCTATGATTGATTAGACATCCAGTCATATGAGTACAGGTTTACTCAGGTCACCAGATTAGGGTTTTGAGCCTATCAAGGACTAAAATCAGGGATCACTTTTGGGAAACCCTAAAAAACCTCAGAGGGTCATTCAAAGACATCAATCATCTTCAAATAACTCATATTACAAGGTCTACTGGACATCACACTTCAATTCAAAGTCTACAGTCATTACTTTCACATGGTCGACAAATTAGGGTTTTGACCTAATTCACCAAGATAGTTGACTTCTGATCAGGGCATGAATCCAAAACTCAAGACATGATTTAAGGATCTCTACTACCTCCATATAATCCATTTATATCATCCATTTGGGGAGAAGATCTTATTTCTACACAAAAGCCCAAAAATTCACTTTGTCAGGAAAAAGTCAACTGTGAAGGATCATCATTGACTTTTAAGGTTTTTGGTCAAAAAATGACTTTCAAAGATCAATATCATCAATATATGGATGTCAAAGTCATTTGGCCAAAGAAATTCAAAGAAATTCATCAAGGAGCGAAAAGTCGGGAATTAGGGTTTTTGAAGGCATGGTGAGATCTCAAAATTTCACCTACACAACTCAAAAAACTTCCAACATGAAAGTTGTAGATCTTGCAAAATAAAACAACATCTTACAAAGGAACTTTTTTCAAAAGATCAACCATTTATGAAGTTTTGGAGATTTTGAAGTTTAGGTCATAAACACTTAGAAATTTTTCTAAGTGTTTTAACTTAGTTTTCTTCCAACTTTGGCCTCATTTTTCACAAATTTCCCAAAGGATTCTGAAGAAGACATAAACTAATGAATTGAAGTAGATGTTTAGGGCTTTCCAAATTGTGTTCAACCTTCTCCAAATTCAATTTGAGCTAAGAGTTATGCTTGTTCAAAGTTGGCCTCATGAAGTAAAATTATAGGTCATGTGCAAATTGGACTTTGCAAATTTTGTGCAAATAACCTCTCTTATGGATGCTACACGACCCATAACACATCTGAAACCATGCCATACATCCATTTTCATCATTGCATAAGGATTAGAGAAGATTCCAAAAACAAATGCATGTGATTATGTAATGATTGCATTTTTGAATTTATGACAAATTGGTGATTCATCAAAGGAATCTTCTCCCAACCAATTGGAGCTCATTTCTGCAGCAATTTGGTCCCCTAAGATCAAGCAAAACCGATGGCTAGGGAGTGGTATCAAAGAGCTCATCATTGCACTTGGGATATTCTTTGAATTTCTTCATGGCTAAGAAACCAAACTCTCCCATTAAGCAAGCTCACACTCTCACTCAGTACTGAACCAATTGCCTATAAATAGAGGCCTCATTCTCATTCAAAGAACACACCAAAGCAACCATATTCCTTGCTTTCTCTTTCTCTCCTCTTGTTCATTGTTTTTCAAAGTTCTTTGGCAAGAAGAATCGATTTCTTCAAACCAGAGCTTATCTTTGGGAAGTGAGCATTCTAACATCTCAAGGGAGGTCATTTGAGGTGATCCAAGCACCTGGATCACTTCTGTAGGTGGAGGAACACCATTGTTGCTCTCACTTTGGAGCATTTGCAGTTGGAGGTCCATGGAGTGATTCAGAAGGTTTCAAGGCAAGCCAATCATCCAGACACACTCCTCAGGTCATAGTGAAGCTAACCAGATGGCTGCAGCTCATCTGTAACTCAGGATTCAACAACCTCCATGTCCACTTGAAGCTCAAATCGAGGGAGGTCCATAGAACAATTCAGAAGGATTCAGGCTACAATAAGCATCCAGTTAGCATCATTGAGTCTCAGGGAAGCTATTGAGATCATTCATTCAAGCCCAGGTGCTCTCAATCATCCTCACGACCTCCATTTTCAGAGGTAAGTTTCTGAACTTCACCTCTCTAATTTAAGTACTCTTTGTGAAATAGCTCGATTCTATCTTGTTCAGCATCATCAGAGGATTGAAAACCCTCTATCATCATCCATTTATCTTTCAGTATAGTCATTTAATTTGATTTTGAAATTTTAGGGTTCTTCACGATTTCTGGTAAATTAGTTAGATGTAGTTAATGTTAGTTCATGTTAGTTACATATTTAGAATCGTGAGTGAAATTAGAACAAGTTTCGTGTTTACATCATGGCAAATGATTGAGAAATGAGTGAGTTCAGAAATCCAAATTCATGGAGCTTGAGGTTGAAGACGAAGATGGTGGTGGCGCGCAAAATTCAAATCTCAGGGCAGAGTTTATTTTATTTTGAGTGATATGCGTTTTATTAATGACTAAACAACTTGCCCTAGTGGCCACACATGCGCCCTTAGTATCATCATGCCACAAGTCTGGGGTTCGAATCCCCCTCGCCCCAGACTTTTTGATTCTTTTATTTTTTTAAGGATTTACAACTTGTTTTGAAATATGACCAAATGGAGGCAAGTCACTAACACTGAGCGCGCGTTGGCTCAGTGGTGTTGTTTTGGACTGGTGACCTCAAGGGCGTGGGTTCAAACCCTCCAAGGGCCAAAACTTATTTTTTTAACACTAATTTCTTTCATTTCTCTTCACAACTTCACATATTTATTTAACCTATCAAAATAAATCATTTTCACTTCATTTTTCACACACTTTTTATTTAACATACCTATTTTGTGAATAATAAAAAAAATCATAAAAATATTATTTTTTTCATGTATTTTTATTAGGTTTAAAATAGTATGTTTTAGGTGTTTTTCTTAAGATATTTGAATACATATTTTTCACTTTGTTTTAAACTAAATCACTTTGTAAATAATTCTATGATGAAACCCTAATTGTTTAGGTCTTAATTAAGTAAAAATCTTTATTTTTTACTTTAATTAAGTTGACTTTTGTCAATTTTCAAAGCTGTTATCAGTCTCCGATTAAACGGATGATTAGGGTTTTCAAACAACAAAACCTTGTATCATTCAAAATCATTTTCAAATTGCTCTCATAACCAGTACTGTAAAGTACTGGGCCTCTAATAGAGTGTAAGTCCCAAAAACCTTCTCTTCTTAGCTTGTTTTCAAAACTGTATTTTCAAAATCTTCTTTCTGTTTTCAAAACATTCTTCTGGTATTTGAAGGGCATTATTCCCGGTGAAACTCTTCAGATACCTATGTGACCTTTGTCCATCTTCACTTCTTCTATTTTCAAAAACCATTAACTGTTTATCATATATATATATCCAACTGTCATCAACAAAACAACAAAATTACTGTTGAGGCTCTGTACATACTTCTTCAATGGCCTCCACTCCATCCAGGTTAGGCTTTACAAGCTTTCAATTTACAGTCTTTGTTTAAATTACTGTCAAATATAAACTGTGCATATATTAGTTTAGAACTACGTTTGAGTATAAACCTTAGGACAGTTAAACTATATATATATTATAGGAATATGGCCTAGGATTGAGAATGTCTTCCCGGTGAAGGCTCTTTCCTAATTAGAGATCTGTAGTTCAAACCCCCAAGATGAATTATTCCCGGTGAAACATCTTGGCAAAAACCTTAGAATCCAAATAAATAGGACACATCCACCCAAAGAGGAATTATTCCCGGTGAAACCTCTTACCCATTTGCTTAGAGCCAAACTAAGTTCAAAACCACATAGCTTTCTCTTGTGCTATAACAAGGACCCTCGATGACCCTCGGTTAGCCTCCTCTTGGGCTTTGTACAAGGACCCACAGGCTTCTTAAAAGCATTTCCAGCTTCCTCTTGAGCTTGTATACAAGGACCCATCAGGTTTCTTATAAACATAGGAACAGGTCTTTAGTCACCTTTTAGCCTAACCTGGTGAGTTTCTTCCAATTTAAAACCAGACTTTAAACAAGCTAAGTTTGTCTCAATTTTGCATTGAGTACATTTTTGGAATGAGAGACATGGACAGTCTCTGTCACCCTTATCTTCATCAATCCTCCTTAGTAGAGTCTAGGATCCATGTTTGGTCATCCTCAGCATTGAGTCAGCCTTCATCTTGGGCTTTAAACAAGAAGTCTCCACTAGATAATCTTTCTGCCAATCTTTTCATCCTTTAATAATTAATGGAGTGCTACCCAAATCATTCATTTCAATAAATCCCTGGAAAGGGTTAGCTTCCACACATTCCTTCATTTCAATTAACCCCTGGAAAGGGTTAGCCTCCAACATCTGTCTAAAAATGTCAAAATCCCTGGAAAGGGTTAGCTTCCACACAATCATTCATTTCAATTAATCCCTGGAAAGGGTTAGTCTCCAACATCTGTCTAAAAATGTCAAAATCCCTGGAAAGGGTTAGCTTCCACACATTCCTTCATTTCAATTAATCCCTGGAAAGGGTTAGCCTCCAAAGTCAATTAATAAAAAGTCAAAGGAATAATTTCATTCTCTTAGGAGATAATTTCCCCAAAAGAGTCAAAACCCCTGGAAAGGGTCAGCCTCCAAAAATATGATAAAAGTCAGTCTTTTAACAGACAAATTCACCAGCTGAGTCAAAATCCCTGGAAAGGGTTAGCTTCCAAAGAAAAACAGTCTTTTTAATCTCCAGTAGAGTCAAAACCAACAAAAACAGTTAGCCTCAACCTTGGGCTTCATACAAGGCACCCAAACAATAAAACTCCCCTGTCAAGAGTCAGCCTCAACCTTGGGCATTGTACAAGGCAGATAATAGAGTCTCCCCAGTGAGTTCTTCATCATTCAGTAGCCACAACCTTGGGCTTTGTACAAGGCAGATAAACCATATCTTTCATGTGTCAAAGATTCCTAACACTTAGGATCTTTCCCCATATAGTCATCCATACTCAATTCATTTATTTAAGAGTCCGCCACAACCTTGGGCTTTGTACAAGGCAGAAAATAATGTTTTTTTTCATAGCTAGAGTCAGCCACAACCTTGGGCTTTGTACAAGGCACATAAATAGAGTCTCCCTCAGTAGAGTCAGCCTCAATTCTGGGCTTTGTACAGAACACCAGACAAAATCCATCAAATAAACACTCTCCAAGTAGAGTCAGCCTCAATTCTGGGCTTTGTACAGAACATAAAAATACCCTGTAATTAATCCCCAGTGGAGTCATCTCCCAGAGTCAATAATATTAATTAATCAATCAAAAAAGCCTCAAGCTTGGGCCTCATACAAGCCAGCTAAATTCAAATCTTTTATACAGTAGATAGACATAGCTTATCTCCATAGAGAGATATTTTTACTACTCTACCACATTCAAACAAACAAACATTTCAATTTCAATTTCAATCAAAGTCTCCCATTTAGGACTCTGAAAGACATGCTCTGGCACATCCCCAGACTTGTACACTTTCCCTAATTTGGACGAGCATCTTTCTTTCATTTAAGAGGCATCTGACTGGCATACTTGCACACACACAAGTAAGGTCCCCCTCTTGAATGAAATGAATTCAGTTATTCTGTCACTCTTTCAAAATGTTTGTGGTAGAATAGTACAAATACCTCTCTGCAGAGATAATTTCATGTCTCTTTACTGTAAACAGAGATTTAATTCCAAGCTTCAACCTTGAGCTTCAAGCAAGGCACCAAAAACAATTAATTTCCCTAGTTAGTTCCCCGAACTACATTAAGCTCTGACTTCCACTAGGGATATGTAGGCATGAGGTTCACAAGGAATCTCAGCGAGCTAATAAAATACCAAAAATAGTCAGTCTGTCTATCTGTCTGTCTTTTCAAATCAAATCAATTCCTTCTCCTAACACAAAGGAGAAACTTTCCCAATCATTAGCAGCAAACACAAACACAATGACACAGAGAAGGTTCCTGTAGAGTACTACAGATATGTAGGGTGTTTAAACACTTCCCTATGTATAACCGACCTCCCGGACTCCAGAATTTCTAGTCTAGGTGAAATCCCCACACTTAGCAAACTCCTAGGGTTTAGTTGAGATCTTTTTTTCCCTTTCCTACTCGTAGGACAAATAAGAAAGTTCGTGTGATATCGTAGGAAGAACTGAAATAAAATTCATCCCACCACGGGCGCATTCTCCTTCCAAATTTCGCGTGAAGGGTTTAGCGTGCCGTCCTCCCAAGTGAAACGGGGAGGTAAAAGAAAACGACACCACACCTCCCACTTTAATCAGAGGTGATGCACACCCTTCAGCAGTTGAGGAAGTTAATAAACTGACAGCTGAAAGGAATGAAATGATCAAGAAGATGTGTAGCAACCTGCCCTAAAAATTAATGTTTTTAAAGTCACCACCTATTCTACCAAGGAAAATAGGAAACCTTACGCAGTTTAGAGATCGGGGTAAGTTATTATAATCAGGTCGAGGGAAGGTATTAGGCACCCTTAACCCTTTCCTATTGGCTTTGAATCTAAGGGTCAAGTTTTATGGCAAAAAGTTAAGGTTAATAGCTAAGGAATTGAATAGGGGGAAAATTGATATTTTAGGGAGGGGGACTCGCCTTGGTGATCCAAGTGCCTATGTATCTCCTTAGGGAGAATCAGAGTCAACGTAGTTCGGGCACGGGTTGTACGCTGTCGTCCTCGGTTTTTCTCGTGGGATACGAACTGAATCTTCTTTTATTTTTGAGTTGTGAAAATCAGAGAGTCGCCACCGACTTTTATTTTATCCAATTAAGGAAAGGTTTATAAAAGAAACAGAAAAAGACCTTTAAGAGATTTTGGGTTCGGGGGTAGGTTATACAAAGGGAAGGTGTTAGCACCCCTTTGTATCCATGGTTATCCATGGGCTCTTAATTGCTTAGCTCACTTGTTTGAATCATTTGTCTTGCTTTGAAATGCTTGTATGTGGTTTTAAATACCTTTGTAAATTAACTTTGTAATGATCCTTGTGCGGATGTATACAAAGTGTTCTATCTTTCGAAAGATATTTTGAAAAAAGATCTTTAACTTCATAATGATCCTTGTTTGGATACATACAAAATGTTGTCTTTTTTGAAAGTTTTGTTTTGGAAAAACATTGATATGTGAAACATTTGTTGTTTTGTTTGATTTGAGCAAGCAATTAGGAGATCTACCCTAAATTTATAAGGTCCTTTCCTATTTTCTTTTAGAAAATTTTCTTTGACTGGATACAGAAAGAAATTGTTTGAATTGTATTTGAAACAGTAGAAATGGTTTTGAAAAGAGTAACAGAGGGATTACCCTAAGAGGTGCAAGTGTGATTGTGTTTTATTTTTAGATATTTTTTTGTCTTTGAAATTAGTGATCTAGCGCTTCAGTTATTATCTTTAACGTACACGCAGTTTTATATGTACAGAAATTAAAATGCGGGAATGTAAAATGCGGAAAATAAATCTACGCTATTACATCGATTGTGCGAGTAATGTAAACTACGCTATTTACATGAATTTGACAACCTATACACTTATCTATGAATTTAAATTGCAATAAGATAAAAGGAAGTATTTTTTTGGATTTTTGGATGGTGGATTTTAATTAAAATTAATGCATAATTAATTTAATTAAAAAGCTAAGAATTAGAAATAAAATTTAAACCTGAAAAAAAATTAAGTCTAAAATATGTCCAAGTTGCTTGTTAATTAATTTTAAAATAAAATTAATTTTTTTGGGATTTTTGAAGTTGTTTTGGAATTTATTAAGCTAATTAACATATAATTATACAAATAATTATACACATAAATTAAACTTAAAAAGAAAAATATTCTAAATATGTACAAAATTAGTTTATAATATATAAACTAATTTAATAAAAAGAAAATATTTTTTTCTGATTTTTTGATAGGTTAAAAATAATTAAAAGATAAATATAACAATATTATCTAATTAATTAAACAAAATATTTCAATTATGAAGAAAAATAAAATATTTTTGTGTCAAAAAATAATATATTATTTTATCAACCTAAAAATATTTTTATTATATTTTTTTTTTATTTTTAAAACTATTTTAAATTAATTTTGCAAAGAAAATAAAATAAAATGGAAAATATATAATTTGTGATCGGGTGTGGTTGGCTGGAGAGTCTATGATATGGAAGGCGTGATCAGATGCGTTGGATTTTGAATTAATGAGATCTGAGGGCTTCAGATGATACGCATCATAGGTGTATGAGATTGAGAGCACTGGATCTATCAGTTTAAAACATTTCACGTGGGGCCATAATTTTAAACAGAGTCAATCAGAACTCTCTATTTTGCCACGCCAGCCTTGACCTAGTCAAGGAAAGTCAGCGACGCCGGAGTCAAACCTCCGGTCGTCTTCTCCGGCAGCCTCAACCTCCCACCTGCAAAAATACGAGCAATAAACGTACAAAAGGAACCCTACCCGCCTAATTCGAGGGTTGCGATTCCATTGGTGTTGGTTTCGTGGCCTGAAAGTTCCTGATTTATGAAATACGAAGCTTTCAACATCAACTCGGTTAAAAATGGTGGAACTTGTTTCAGGCGTCTAACCCTACATGTTCCACGTTAGACCTGCTATATTTTACCTCATGAACACATTAAAACGGTTAGTTCTTATTAAAACTAAGTATATATATGAAAACGAAAATCAAATATGTATGAACATGAAGAACCATATATATGCGTTCAGGGTATTGTAGGGCTTAGTGAAGGTCTCAATCTTACTCTATATGATCCCAGAAGAAGATTTGAATGATTGTTTTTTATTGATGTAAGCTAGAAATTACAAAACGAAAATTACAAGGTTTTTGATATTTTTGGATTTTTTGAAGGTGTTTTCTAGGCTATGCTTTTGTGTCCCTCCTCTTATTGAAGTATCCTAAGCATTATATAAGCAAGATTGGTGCTGCAAACTTAAGCTAAGAAGCTTTGAATGCTTTTGAACTTTTGGTTTTTTAAATATTAAAAAGTTTGAATTTCTTGACCATGGCTCCATTTTCTTCATCCCTCTTGCTCTAGGCCTTCCATGTACCTCTATGCTGCAGAGTTTGGATCAATTTTGATGGCTCATGCTAAGGACAAAAGCCTTGAATCATTATCTTGAACCATTTCTCTTTTAATTTAACTTTAAATGGAATAAAATTAAATTAAAAAAGAAATAAAAATGCCATGGGCCTCAAGTTGGTCGTGGGAGCCCTTTAATATCATTAGAAACATGTTTGGATCATGAATACTTGGCCTCTTTTGGAAAAAAAACATTTTTGATCAATGTTGGTTTCATGCATTTTCCCAAAAAATAGCCAACTTCAACAAGGCATATCTCCCTCAATTTTGATCATATGAAGGAGTTCTTGTACTTTTTAGAAACCTCAAGATGTACTCTATAAGCTACTTTGGAAACTTTTTTTCATTTGGAGAAGTTATCTTGATGTTATGGCCTTTGACAAAAAACCACTTTTTGTTGACTTTGAAAATGACCTGTAATGTCTGAGCTCATATTTTCCAAATGGTAAATCCAATGACCATGGTATCAATTACATTTGAAAGATAATTGAATTTCCTTGAAAACAAGCTTTGGTTGGAATTTTTTGAATGAACGAGGAGAGAGTTATGGTCGGTCAAAGTTCAGTTGACTTTTTAGGAGAAAACCCTAATTTTGAAACTTAGGGTTTTGTTAATTTCTGATCTTTTCTTGATGAATTAGGATCAACCATTGATCAAATGATGAATCTTTTGACAAAATATGGATGTTGACAAAAAATTTCATTTTTGATTGTCTGTTGACTTTTCGGTCAAACTGGTCGTCTGTTGACTGTTTGAGCTGCTGATTGTGCGTCCGAGCGAATTGAAATTTGAAAAATTGTCAGGTGGTACTTTGAGACACATGGAGGTCCATGAAATCCATTTGAAGTCTCAAAAAAAACTTGTTCTCCTGAAAAAAACAAAAACCCTAATAAATAAATGAGTTGTTAGAAATACATGAGTTGTTAGAAAAACACAAACATAATAAATAAATAAAATATACCGTACGCGAATGATCAGTCACCATTTCTACTTAATTTCGTCATAAAGTCGGCATAAGATCGTCATACTTGGTAACACTTTGTGGTTGTTTTTAAGTGTTTTTCTTTGATTCATCTAGTTCTAGTTATTTTGTGTGCATTTTGTTTTTGTGCCATTTATCTTTGTCTATTAGGTGCTTTTGATCTCTCTACTTGGTGGTTGTAGGTTAATTCTGGATCAGATGGAAATTGAACAAGTGTTGGTGTAAAAGAAGCTGAAAATCGTGACAGGCGTGTAGTATTTTGATCATAACTAGAGCTTCGTAACTCGGGATGACGCGGTTCCGGTGGCAAACTTTTTCTAACGAAAAGGGCTACAACTTTGATGTTGAAGTCAAAGCCAAAAGAGGCAGAGGCGGACACGGTCAGACCGTGTCAAGTGACACGGCCGTGTCCAACCTGCTGAAGAATTCTCCCCAAAAGTGGCAGAAGCTGACACGGTCAGCCCGTGTCAGCCTGTGCCGACAAATTTCTGATTTTCTATGTTTTTACAATTTTAAAGTTCTGGGGGCAATTTGGGTATTCCGGCTGAGATCTGAAAACCTAGAGGAATTAAAAGAGGATTGAGAGACAACGAGAAGGGACTTTTTGCATCATACGATAGAAAACCACAGAGGAGAGAAGATAGCTTCATCAAGGGTTTCGGAGACGGAGAGATTCAACGGTGGACACCATTGAAGATCAAAGTTCCCCATTATCTTTGTAATGTTTAAATTCTTTACTTTGTCTTTCTTGAATATTATGAGAGGCTAAACCCCCCAATGCTAGGGGGTGGTCCTGATTTGGTTTTGTAATAACGATGAATTTGTGATTTTGTCAATACATTGGTTTATGATTTTCAGTTAAATTATGCAATGTTCTTAATATTTTCTTTATCGGTCAAATAAGGATTAATCTACGGCTAACAATACAGGACTGTAGTTGTTAGGGTTGTGCATAGTTTGATTATAGTAGATATCACCTAGGACTAGGGATACCCTATAATTACCACATAATCTTGATTATATAAAAGCTTGGTTTCTATTTAGATTCCTAAGGACTTAGGATTTAGGTTGGAAGACCAAAGGTTTTCTCACTAAGGACTTAGGAGGAAACACCCTAAGGATGTGGTAACTGAATGTTATGAACTTGTTGAAGAGATCTTAATTCTGAGTGTTACATGCCAAATCAACCACTCACACTAGCATCTCATATATTTGATAACAAAAATCAATTTATTTTCTAATTATTTTTTCTTTGCAAGGATTTAATCCACCAAAACCAAAACATTAGTTTTTGTTCAATTGAATCATACTTTAAGAATCTGTATTTCCTACGCAGTCCTTGAGACCGACATTCGGGGAATTTCCCCTTTTATTACTACAGAGGCAAAAATAGTACACTTGCTATTTTTCCGATCAAGTTTTTGGCGCCGTTGCCGGGGACTGCCAAAAGACAGATTTTTAATTTAAGTTCAATTGAAATTTTGTTGCTCTGCGACTAAAATTTTATTTTCTGCACTTTTTAATTTTTTTTTCTAATCCTCATATCTGTCTAATCTGTGTATGCGAGGTAAGACCTCAGCTAAATATCTTTTTGACGCAGAAATTGAAAGAACTTTGCACGCAAGGCGTAGACAAGCTCGATTGTCAAAGCTAGAATCTGAAGAAGAAATTGTTACAGTTCATTCAGGTTCAGGTTCTGAAAGTGAAGAAGTCATGGGTGAAAATCCTCCTCCTCCTGAGAGGCTCCTTGGTGACTACGGTGTTGTAAATACACCGGGGGGAAGACAAACAATTGTCAACCAACCGGTAAATGCTGTCAACTTTCAATTGCACCCAAGTACAATTAATCAGCTTGAAAGAAAACCTTTCACCGGAAAGGTTAACGAAGACGCAAACAAGCATCTACAGAGATTTTTGACCATGAGCACCAATCTAAAAATTGACGGTCACACGGAAGAAGCAAAGAGGCTTAGGATGTTTCCTTTCACTCTAGCGGAAGAGGCAGAAGAGTGGTTCTATTCTCTACCAGCGGGTAGTATCACATCGTGGGAAGAGATGGAAAAGGCTTTCCTGAATGAATATTTTCCAGCGTCAGTCTTTCTACGAAAAAGGTATGAAATTCTGAACTTCAAGCAAAAGGAGGGTGAGTCTTTGGGCGATGCCTATAAAAGATTCAAGAGGACTCTAGTGGCATGTCCAACACACAATATGGACAAAACTGAACAGATGCAAATGTTTGTCAACGGGCTCAGAATCAAGACAAAGCAGTTGATCGATACACCAGCTGGAGGCTCAACAAATTTCACAACAGCCTCTGGTATCATCAAGATCATTGAAGCAATAGCTGCAAATGAGCATTTGAAGTTGTATGACAGGTATACGAGCAAACCTGAAGGAGTCATTGATCTGAAGCTAAACACCAACAAAATTCGGGTTGAAGATGCTATAGCTGCAGAGGTAGAAAAGAGATTAAAGGCTATGAATATAGGTACTCAACAGGTTGCTCAAGTCCAACAAGCTCAACCTGTAATCTGTGAAATTTGCCAAGGTCCTCACCAAACTGTGTGTTGTGTTGCTACTCCCAAGCAAATTGCAGAAATCAAATTCTTAAGGCAAAACAACACGTATTCTAACACCTATAATCCAGGGTGGAAGAATCATCCCAACTTTGCTTGGAAAGATCAACAACAAATTCCTCAGAAGGCGGAGTGGGAAGTAGCTATTGAGAGATTGGCTGGACAATGCTCTCTGTTTCAAGAAGAAACCAGAAACAACCATAGGAACACCACAACTTCGATAAAAAATCTGGAAGTTCAAGTGGGTCAAATAGCACAGCATCTCACTCTACAGGCACAAGGTACCTTTCCGAGTTCAACTGTGAAAAATTTGAAAGACGAAGAGAAGATTAATGTTGTTACTACAAGGAGTAAGAAAGTGGCAGAACCGGAAAAAGAAAAAGAGGAAATAGATAATCCCTTGGTGATTGAGGTAGATTTGGAGATAAGAGAGAATAAGAAAGAGCCCGAAATTGTGACACCACCGGTTACGCAACTTGAAGAGAAAAATAAGAAAGATGCTAAACCGACAATCAAGCTTCCTTTTCCTTCTAGAGTGACAAAGAAGAATTCAACAGAAAAGGATTTTGAGAAGTTTGCATCCTTGTTTAAAAAATTAGAGGTTAATCTACCTTTCTTTGAAGCACTTGAGCAAATGCCTTTGTACAAGAAGTTTATGAAGGAGGTTATCGGTAAAAAGAGGCCAATGGGGGGAGAACCAGAAATTGCAACAGAAAAGTGTAGTATAGTCTCTCCAGCAAGGAAGATCCCCATCAAGAAGAAAGACCCTGGAGCGGCGGCGATACCATGCACCATCAAGAACAGAATGTTTAAAAAGGTACTCATTGATTCGGGTTCTAGTGTGAGTTTAATGCCACTATCTATCTTTAAAAAGCTTGAATTGGGAAAGAAAAGTGAAAGTGAGACAAAGTTTAAGTTCGCTGATCACACCATCAAGAAATCATATGGGATAGCTGAAGACGTACTAGTGGAGATTGACAAGTTTGTATTCCCTGTTGACTTCCACATCATGGACATTCCTGAAGATGAAGAAACTCCTATCCTTCTTGGGAGACCATTTTTGTTGACAAGTCGTTGCAACTTTGACATTGAGAAAGGGACTCTGACGGTGAAAGCCTTTAATGAAGAATCAACCTTAAAGATGCTAGAAGTCAAGAAACAAAGTGAAGGTGTACATGATCAAGCTTCTGTTGGTATGATCGAAAGTGAGGGAGAATACAAAAGCCCTAAACATCTCCAAGAAAAAGTTTCAAGCATAGCCTCTCGGGTGGAACCAACCTATGTGGCTATCAAAAATCCTAAGAAGGCTAAGGAAGTCAAGAAGAATGTGGGAAGTGAATTGAAGTGAAAAGTTGTCCATGCTTTTCATCTTCATGAGTTCGTGATTGCGGAAGTGGCAAGCAACAAGGTTTGGAAAAGGAAATACCCTCCATAATAAAGGGTAATGGACCGTCGAGCCATGCGACGTTAAACGAAGCGCTCTGTGAGAGGCAACCCACGGTTTTAATAATTAATTTCTCTGTTTGTTTGTTTTATTTTCAGGAAATAAAAGAGGGCATCTCTAGTGAAAGCTCATAAGTGGTCATTGGGGTGCAATACCCTCTGTAAGTAACCTCTTCAAGGCTTGTTCTAAAACATTGAGGCCAATGTTTAGTTCAAGTGTGGGAGGGGTTCCTTTCATTTGCTTTTAGTTGTTTTCCATTTTTGTTTTTGTTGGTGTGTTGTGTTATAGGTTGAGTGGTGGATGCCGAATGAATGATGATTGGTAGTTAGTGGATGAAAGGTGCAACCTGAACTTAATCTCTCGAGGTACTTTTGAAGTGGACATAGCCGAAAGTGTCGGACGCAACTTGAAGAACTGGACTGAGAAGGTAAGTGGTGAAATCGAGCCGGAAAGGAAAGTCACATGACATAAAGGGTGTGTTGAAGCTGCAAACTTAGCCTACATGGTGAGGATCATAAAAAGCCAAACACATGTAAAGATCATCATGAGAGTGAAATCAGGTATGACTTTATCTCCCTAATTTTGCGTTTGTCCTACCGACACAATACAAATATGAAACCACACACTGAGGCACTTGTTTGTTCTCCCCAGAGCCTTTCCGTCCTTCATTTATTTTTGTTTTATCCCTCGTTAAACCCGCTGAGCCATTCCCCCTTGTTTGTTTAAACCCACACATGTCATCCTTAACCATAATTCTATCATTTTTGTTTGGCACTTGTGTAATTATTGTTTCTTTTGAACTTGTGTGAAATTGTAAGTTTGGGGTGGTGCTTAAGAAAATAAAGGACAAGTGTGATATGAAAAAAAAAGAGATAAGAAAAATGTGTAAAGCACAAGAAAAAAAAAAGAAAAAATAGTTTGAAACACTTGCCTAAAAAGATTTGAAAGACTCGAACGATGTTGATTACCCGGTAATTAGGTAAAAAGGAGAGTCTAAGAAGAAATCCCCTCACACAAAACCGAACACAAAGACAAGAAAAATAACATAAGTGCTAGTTCATAAACCATTTGCGTATCAATCTCTTGTTTATCCTTCCTTCCACCTCAGCCCTGTTACAACCTAAAAAGTCCTCAAAAGTGTGTGAATTCTTTTTGTGTAGTGAAAGTAGGATGTATGCAAAGTCAAGGGTTGATATTGCATATCGTGATGTTGAGCGAAAAACACTCTAACCCCGAGAGACAATGTGAGAAGTGTGAAAAGTTTGCAGGTGAAATACACTCTGTTGTGAAGTGTGATGGACAACAAGGTTCGATAAACCCAAAAACTTAATCAAGAAAGAGAAGTAAGTTGCGAAAGACATCGACTATGTTGTGGAAAAGAAAAGTTTAAGGCAACCTCGGTTTGATCTCTTGCATCACTTGAGGAAAAGCAATGAGATAAGTTTGGTGTTGTGATCGGTCACCATTTCTACTTAATTTCGTCATAAAGTCGGCATAAGATCGTCATACTTGGTAACACTTTGTGGTTGTTTTTAAGTGTTTTTCTTTGATTCATCTAGTTCTAGTTATTTTGTGTGCATTTTGTTTTTGTGCCATTTATCTTTGTCTATTAGGTGCTTTTGATCTCTCTACTTGGTGGTTGTAGGTTAATTCTGGATCAGATGGAAATTGCACAAGTGTTGGTGTAAAAGAAGCTGAAAATCGTGACAGGCGTGTAGTATTTTGATCATAACTGGAGCTTCGTAACTCGGAATGATGCTGTTCCGGTGGAAAAATTTTGCTAACGAAAAGGGCTACAACTTTGATGTTGAAGTCAAAGCCAAAAGAGGCAGAGGCGGACACGGTCAGACCATGTCAAGTGACACGACCGTGTCCTACCTACTGAAGAATTCTCCCCAGAAGTGGCAGAAGCTGACACGGTCAGCCCGTGTCAAGTGACACGGCCGTGTCAGCCTGTGCGGATAGAATTTCAAATTTTCTATGTTTTTACAATTTTAAAGTTCTGGGGGCAATTTGGGTATTCTGGCTGAGATATGAAAACCTAGAGGGATTAAAAGAGGATTGAGAGACAAGGAGAAGGGACTTTTTGCATCATACGATAGAAAACCACAGAAGAGAGAAGATAGCTTCATCAAGGGTTTCGGAGACGGAGAGATTCAACGGTGGACACCATTGAAGATCAAAGTTCCCCATTATCTTTGTAATGTCTAAATTCTTTACTTTGTCTTTCTTGAATATTATGAGAGGCTAAACCCCCCAATGCTAGGGGGTGGTCCTGATTTGGTTTTGTAATAACGATAAATTTGTGATTTCGTCAATACATTGGTTTATGATTTTCAGTTAAATTATGCAATGTTCTTAATATTTTCTTTATCGGTCAAATAAGGATTAATCTACGACTAACAATACAGGACTGTAGTTGTTAGGGTTGTGCATAGTTTGATTATAGTAGATATCACCTAGGACTAGGGATACCCTATAATTACCACATAATCTTGATTATATAAAAGCTTGGTTTCAATTTAGGTTCCTAAGGACTTAGGATTTAGGTTGGAAGACCAAAGGTTTTCTCACTAAGGACTTAGGAGGAAACACCCTAAGGATGTGGTAACTGAATGTTATGAACTTGTTGAAGAGATATTAATTCTGAGTGTTACATGCCAAATCAACCACTCTCCCAAGCATCTCATATATTTGATAATAAAAATCAATTTATTTTCTAATTATTTTTTCTTTGCAAGGATTTAATCCACCAAAACCAAAACATTAGTTTTTGTTCAATTGAATCATACTTTAAGAATCTGTATTTCCTACGCAGTCCTTGAGACCGACATTCGGGGAATTTCCCCTATTATTACTACAGAGGCAAAAATAGTACACTTACTATTTTTTCGATCAGCGAACGAAATTACCGATAATAACCTTGAAAAATATTTAATGCACAGAAAAATAAATATTTAACTAGCAGAAAACACACATAATATTATCTTGATAATTAAACGACAGTACGACAGATAGTACAACATTTAATACTGACAGTACAAATATTACTTAATATAATGAACAGTACGACAAATAAAATAAACGGTACATTATTTGAAAGCGAAAGATACGACAAACTTTAAAAATGACGATTAAAAACCCATGCTATAAATAACAACATATAGATGAACGGGAGTGTAAGCAACCCAGGTCCGCATTTTTCAGGACTATGCTGACAGAAAAAGGACATGATCACCACCAAAACAGTGATGACCATAAGAAAAAACGTATCAATCCACTTTGCCATTTTTGCCGGGGAAGAAGAGAAAATATAATTATGAGGTAGGAGTTTGAGAAATGAGTGAAATTTGATGTGAGAATTTATGGAAAAAATGAGGGGTATTTATAGAGTGAAAAGAAGGATAGAGACGTTGGGGAATGAAGTGATACCGTACAAAAAAGGAAAATTTGAGTGGTAGTAGGATTTGAAAGAAAGTGTATGGTAGGGTTTGAAAAGAGAGATGTATGGAATAAAGTTAGGATTTGATTTGAAAGAAAGAGATTTGAAAAGAAAGGAAAAGATTTGAAAATAATATAGTATAGTACAAAAATTAGTGGGAAACAAAACCAATAATAAATTAATTGTTACCAGTACAGTCTGAATCCCCGGACTCTGCGCCTGCAAAAATTTAATTTTGTACCAATTACGTCAGTACTATTTATCTGCAAATAAATCTCAAATAAACAGCGTGTGTGAAGTGATAAACAGTACTTGGCGTTTGTGTAAGAATAAATTCAACAGCGAACCAAAATACCGTATAAGACCTTCTAAAACTGAGTATTCATAAAATTAGGATATTTATGAAATAAAATCCAAGATTATATGAAACTCCCGATGTTTAGACAGAAGTCTGTTGCCTTCTCTCTAAAAAAAGATGCGGGCAAATTTTGGGGTATAACACTCATCAACAAACATCTTCTCCTCAAGAACTCTCCTGTTTCTGATAGGATGAAAATATTTTCCATCATCATCTTCAAGAAGATATCCAGCATAACCAGGTGCAACAGCCACTAGTCTCTTCTGAACAGCCATAGCTCCCACTTGAAAATCTTGGCGAAAGCTTCTCCAAAGGTTTCTAGTAGAAACATCATCAAGGTCATTGAAGAAGGCATCTTTCAAGAGATCCAGCCTACTAACAACTTCATGTCTGAACAATTCCAGGTAGATATGGGGTTCAGGTTCAGGAGGGTTGAAGGTGAATTTGTAGTCAGGGTAGAGAAGGCAGTATGGGTTGGATTTTCTGGTAGGAAAGGGATGTGATAGAGAAGGTGGAGCTGCAGTGGTTGAAGAAGATGGAATCTCTGTGGGGATGGTTGATGAGGATGGGATATCAGAAGGAGTTGGGGGATAGATATTTAGTGGAGTAGGGTTCAAGACAGGTGTAGAAAGAGATGGTGGGGGAGGATTTGGTATGGTGAAAGAGTTTTGTGGTTCAGAAGGAGGAGGGTGGTATACTTGTCTGGGAAAGTCGTTAGTTCTTTCAGCACGGAAAGACTCCCTGATGCGCTTGTCTCGAAATTCCTTGGAATTTACTTTGACAGGATCAAAAGTGACCCTCTGCTTCTTGGCTTGCTTGGCTTCTTCTTCTTGAGCCTTTCTTTTTAGCCTTGCTTCTTGCTTCTTCTGATCCTTCTTCTGAAGGTCAGCCATAGAAGGAAGCACTCTTCCACGAATCCACGCAGGATCAACAGAAGATTGAGTTCTAACAGAAGCTTCCAAATAATGCTTAACAGCCTTGTGAAGTTCTGCTTGGAACAAGGTAGCAAAGCCTTCAACCGGAATTCTTCTGGTCAGAATATCTGGGAAGATTACAGGAACAGGAGTTACCTCCTTGATAAGTTCCAATCTTAGCAGATCAAAACCATTGATGACATGACCTTGAATGACTCCAAAGAACTTGGACGTTCCAATAGCCCTTAGAGAGTCCATCAACTCACTTTCTATCAGAATGTCTGAAATCATTCTGGCGAAAGGAATGGCATTTCTTGGAAGATGAGGATATTCTTCTTCCAATGCAGAAAAGAGTATATTTGTGATCAGGACTATTGCAAGAGGAGGAGAACGATCTTCTTCTGTGATGGAGAGAACCCAGAATAATCTCAGCCCAAACTTGATAGAACGCCCTCAATGTACCAGTTTTATGAGATTCAATACCAGTAGCATATGAGATTTTTTTTTCAACCTGTAGCCAACTAACTCTAGCATGAAGAGGACCAGTGCATCCTTCTTCATCATCCAAGTTGTACAGCTTCCTGATCAACTTCTCAGTTATCACAACTTCATGCCCTAACACGAAGGAGATGATTGCAATTGGAGTAACCGTTACATGAGCCCAGAAATCTATCACAAGAGCCGGATAAATTGTTCCAACCAATCTATCAAGATAGTTTGACCAGCCTTGTGCCAATGTTCTTGCATCAGGTTTGAAACCATGTGCTTTCAGATTTTCAAAGTCCACTGAAGACTCATAAAGAATTTCCATCTCTGCAGTAGGAATGGAGCAGGTCTTCAATGGAGCATACCCATGCTTGCTAAACACCAGATGAGTGGGAGAAACTTCTGCTTGGCTTGAGGAACTTGACGAAGGATTCATGATGAGATGCTAAGTTGCAGACACAAGCTAGGGTTTATGTGATGAATGCAAAAAAATGACGGACGAATGAAGAGAGAGAGAAGAGAGAGAGAGAGAGAGAGAGAGAGAGAGAGAGAGAGAGAGAGAGAGAGAGAGAGAGAGAGAGAGAGAGAGAGAGAGAGAGAGAGAAAAAGATGAAATGAAGATAAAGAGGGGTATTTAAAAGATTGAATAAAAGAAAATAATAAATGCAATATGGTTTAAATGAAATGATTACAGAAAAACATGACATCAATTTGCATTTAATGAGATATGACGTTATGAGAGATAAAGTGACAAAATGAAATGATTTGCACAGTTACCTAGGGCGGCGTCTCCTCAACTGCACGCATGCTTGTCCAAAAATAGTGAACACGTGTTCATTTTCTAGAAAGACTGGTGACAGCTGTTTTGCTTTAAAAGAGATTCTGAATCAACTTAGATAATGAAACGTTAGAAATAACAGAATCAGAACTTCTAATTGATCATTATCAGAACTTCTTATAAACACATAATCCCAACACATTTCAGAATTTAACCATACATAAGATCTTCTCATCTTCTCATTCTGGGCATAAATCCATACTGATATTCTTTAGAATGAACTTAAACCTATCTTCAGCAAGGGGTTCTGTAAAGATATCAGCCCATTGATGGTCTATATCCACAAAGTTTAAAGAGAGAATACCCTTCTGAACATAGTCCCTAATAAAATGATGTTTAATCTCAATATGTTTAGCTTTGGAATGTAAGATAGGATTCTTTGATAAACATATGGCAAAAGTATTATCACAGAAGATAGGAATGTTACTCTCATATATTTGATAATCTTCTAGCTGACTCTTCATCCAGAGCATTTGTGTGCTACACCCAGCAGCAGCAACATATTCTGCTTCTGTTGTTGAGAGGGCAATGGTAGCTTGCTTCTTGCTGTACCAGGAGATCAAGTGACTTCCAAGAAATTGACAACTTCCAGAAGTACTCTTCCTTTCAATTCTATCTCCAGCATAGTCAGCATCACAAAATCCTACTAAGTTGTATTCTTTAGATCTTCTGTAGACTAAACCAACATTAGTAGTACCTTTCAGATACCTCGGAATTCTCTTAACAGCAGTTAAGTGAGATTCTCTAGGATCTGATTGGAATCTAGCGCACAAACAAACACTAAATAGAATGTCAGGTCTAGAAGCAGTTAAATATAGAAGAGATCCAATCATACCGCTGTACAACTTCTGATCTACCTTCTTACTTACCTCATCCTTACCTAGAACACACGTTGGATGCATAGGAGTTTTGGCTTCTTTGCTTTCAGAAAGATCAAACTTCTTCAGAAGTTCTTTCACATACTTCATTTGATGAACATAAGTTCCATCAGAAGTTTGATTGATTTTAATCCCAAGAAAATACTTGAGTTCACCCATTATACTCATTTCAAATTCAGCCTGCACAGACTTAGCAAACTCCTTTCCAAGTGAAGCATTAGATGTTCCAAAAATAATATCATCAACATAAATTTGACAAATTAAAATGTCCTTCTTAGACGTTTTAGAGAAGAGAGTCGTATCCACTTGTCCTCTAGTGAAACCATTGTTCAGAAGGAAAGAACATAGTCTCTCATACCAAGCTCTAGGAGCTTGCTTCAACTCATACAATGATTTCTTAAGTTTGAAAACATGTTCTGGAGACTTAGAGTCTTCAAAACCAGGAGGATGGTGGACATAGACTTCCTTATCTATATAACCGTTTAAGAAAGCACTCTTAACATCCATCTGATATAAAGTGATGTTATGTTGAGTGGCAAAAGAAATTAATAGGCGAATAGATTCTAACCTGGCCACTGGTGCAAAGGTTTTTGTATAGTCAATACCTTCTTGTTGACTATAACCCTGAGCCACCAGTCTGGCTTTGTTTCTTACGACTTCTCCCTTCTCACTAAGCTTGTTTCTTAAAACCCACTTTGTACCAATGATGTTGAATCCTTTTGGTCTAGGAACCAAATCCCATACATCATTCCTTGTAAACTGATTTAGTTCTTCTTGCATGGCAATTATCCAGTCTGGATCTCCTAGCCTCAATCATAAACTGATAGGATCATCTTTCTTTCCAAGGATCACATCTTCCGAGTGAGCTGAGGTGAGTCTAGAAGATCTTCTAACTGTTGGCTCTTCAGAAATCCTGAGATTCTCTAAAGATGCAGCAACTTGATCTTCTGATCCTTTGCTTCTGAGACTTTCAGCTTCTGAGACTTTGCTTCTTGGTTCTTCAGCTTCTGATATATCAATATCTATATCTGCAAAATTCTCAAACTGCTTTGGCTTTTCAAGACCAAGCTTATCATCAAATCTGATATTGATTGATTCTTCTACAATCAATGTTTTAGTATTGTATACTCTGTAGCCTTTAGAGCGTTTAGAATATCCAAGAAGGAAACATTTTTGTGCCTTAGAATCAAACTTACCAAGATGATCATAGTATTTAGAATAAAACAAACACATCCAAAAGGATGAAAATATGAAATGTTGGGCTTTCTGTTCTTCCACAATTCATAAGGAGTCTTATTTAGAATAGGTCTTATGGAGATTCTATTCTGAATATAACATGCAGTGTTTATTGCTTCTGCCCAGAAGTGCTTAGCCATATTGGTTTCATTGATCATGGTTCTGGCCATTTCTTGTAGAGTCATATTCTTTCGCTCTACAACTCCATTCTGCTGTGGAGTTCTAGGGCAAGAGAAATCATGGGAAATGCCATTTTCTTTGAAGAACTCCTCAAAGAATCTTTTCTCAAATTCACCACCATGATCACTTCTGACCTTTATGATTTTACACTCCTTCTCAGATTGAATCTGAGTGCAGAATTCAAAGAACACTGAATGAGACTCATCCTTGTGTTTTAAGAACTTTACCCATGTCCAGCGGCTATAATCATCTTGTCATACCCCAAAATTTACCTCCCACACTTCTCTCATAACAAAGGCAAGTTTAAATCTCAAGACATGGCTCAGTTAAATGATCCAGATAATTCACAGTCAATTGATTCAAACTGAAAGGTCAATCACAATCAAGGCATGATTCAAACCATAATCATTGGGCAAACATCAAGTATGGGGTGCATAACCATCATTTGATCAAGAATTGATCATGATTCCATTAATAGAAACTCAGAGATGAATAAATACAAAAAGGTTCAAATTAGGGTTTCTTAGGAGAAAGTCAACCCAACTTTGACTGGGCATAACTTTCACATGGAACATCAAAAATTCCCCACTCAAAGCCTATTTTGAAGGAAATTGGATTCTCTACAACTTTGTGTCTCACAAGCCAGGGCTAAAATTGCTTCATTTAAGAGATACAAAGCAAAAGATTACAGGTTATTCTCAGGCATCCTTCAAAAGCAGTCTTTTTCCCAAAGAGAATATGATCAGGATAAAAGCTTCAAATGAAAAATATGTTCCAAAGTGGCTTGTAGAGGACCTCTTGAGGTTTCTAAAAAGTATTAGAACTCCCTCATAGCTCAAAAATTGAAGGAGATACGCTTGATCAAAGTTAGGTAATTTTTAGGGACCAAATGTGAAAAAGGAGGGTTCAAATGGAGAAACTTTGCAAAAGGGCCCATAGTATTTTCATACAAACTTGGTCCACAAGCTATTAGCATGCCCAAAAATCACTTGCCACGAAAATTAGCATTATATTTGAATTAATATGTTTTTATTTCATTTTTATGATTTAATAAACACTAAAAATCAAATATTTTGTTAAAATCTGATTTTTGTTTGATTTCCAATCAGAATTAATGATCAAATATAATATAATTTCGTGCACATTGATTGGAGAAGGAAATTAATACAAATTGGGCCAAAAATAGTAGCTTAAAGTGCAAGAAATAAAATCAATTTCTCAAATTAGGAAGATTGGATTTAAGTGAGGTTTTGGACAAAGATTTACCCTAATTCTATTCTCCTATAAATATACAACATAAGCCAGTGGACAAGGGGTGGAAAATCTGCCGAAGAGAGCACTTGCAAGAACATAAAAATTCTCCAAGAAACTCAAGATCGGTTTCAGAGAATTAGGTCGTTTCATTCCAATTTGAAAGTTGCAATAGCTTCGTTGAGGGATTAGGAACGTGTCTGGATACTCGCACTTCATCAGCACCCCCAGAATTGCCTCCAATTGTTCAAGGTAGGTCTTTCTGAATCTTGGATCGATTGGCATCGTATACTCATGTTCATGTTATTTTAATTGTGTGTTTGGTCTCTCCTGATCGCTATGATTGATTCTGGATCGTTTGGTTGAGTTTTGCGCACTATAGAGTGATCGGCCATTAGAGGCCGATCCAAGCTTTTAGGGTTCGTTTTGGGGGTTTCTTATAGGGATGAAATTAGGTCAAAGTGAATATATGATCAAATTCGCATGGCTGAGACGAAACGATTTCAAGTGTCGCGAAATATTTATGTGAATGCATGGCCTATTCGTTATTTTTGTAGTCTGGTTTGCTACGTAGGGAAACATAGCAAAATCGTAGCTAATTGTACCAGGGTTGAAGGTCTGTGCGAGGAAGATGATGAGGTGTCCTCATCCTATTAGCCCGTTTGAAATTTCGCGCGCGTGTGTCCAGTTGTTCCTTTGTCTTTTTATTTATATTGTTGCACTCATATCTTGGACAGCATAAGCGCGCAGCTGAGTTGGTTGGGGGGACGCTGGTTAAGCCTAAGGGTGTGGGTTCGATCCCTGCACCCTCACATATATTTTTTCTGAATTTTCAAACTCTGATCCCATGCGCCTTTAGCCATAGACCTCACCATAGTCCCTCAGGATCCTGCCATCCAATCTCCATCAAATCTAATCCAACGCTCCAGATTTAATGCTCACACAATATACTCTCCATATAACCACACTGAATAAAAACTTAATAAAAATCTAACTAATTTGTTTTCTTGTAATTAAAATATTAGTTTTGATAATTAATAATTATATTAAAATTATTTTATTTATAGAATAAAAATATGACATTTATATTTAAATATTTTTAATTTGTTATTCGCGCCGATTAAATCGATTAATCGCTGTGGTTAACAATAATTTCAATTAAAATACCATTTTAATTAAAATAAAAATCAAACTAAATTCGATTAAATGGCTGCAATCATCTTATTGATTGTGGTGATTAATCTTGCCTCATTATTTAATTTAATTTGTTATTATTTGTAGTCGTGCTAATCGATTATGAGAGGTAACAATATAAAACGCGAAATTCATAAAATAATAAAATACAATAAGTTGTTGTTAGTGATAATCGAATTAATCGATTTGAATTGGTAACAATGCAAATCCTTAATCTTTTAACTATGGTGATCAAACCTATTGATCATTGCGGTTAATTGTGCCAAATCAGGGTTGTACGCCCTAAACCCTAATAATTCTAAAATCCATTCAAATTACAAGACAAAACAAACTACGATAGGCTAACTAAAAAGCCTCTAAGAAATACATCTCTAATCAAATTCAAACTTTAAATGGCGTACAACCCTTCCCGAACTACGTAGACTCTGATCCTCCCTAAGGAGGTACGTAGGCACTTGGCAACAAGGCGAGTCCCCCTCTTCAAAATCTCAATCATGTCCTTATAATTTTGTTTGCCACATTTCTTTATAAACCCTGCCATGCAACCCTAATCTTTGATATATTAGCCTTTAGGAAAGGGCTGAGGGTGCCTAACACCTTCCCTCAGCCTGATTATAATAACTTACCCTCAATCTCTTATCTGCGTAGGGTTTCCTATTCGCCCTTCAGAATAGGTGGCGACTCGAAAGCTGAAATTTTTAGGCAGGTTGCTACAGCTGGCGACTCTGCTGGGGAAACTTTTAGTGAATTATTATGCTCCTAAGGCTTGAGTAGGTTTAGGTTTATGGCTCGTGGTTTATGGTTTAGGGTTTGGGGCGCACTTTAGGGTTGGCAAGTTGCCACATTTAGGGTTTGGGGGGAGGTTCATCTTTTAATAAACATTAAATTATTTATTTGTTTATTTGTTTTATGTTTTTTTTATCTGCCTAAAAATGTCTGCTTTTATTATTATATATTTGCTCTATTTTTATGTCGGTTAAACCTTAAGCGTGGGAGTTAACTTTGAGACCAAAAGGGGACATGAATCGCCTTACGAATCTCACTGATAACTCCACTCGGAGTGGGTTAGGTGTTTGGAAAGGTCCGAAACGAAGCTAGACTTTGTGGAGGGCTGGACTGGATACTTAGCTGATCTCTCCGGGAACCTACCCAAAAATTCGAACCTCATGGATAAAATGTGTTGTTCCAAAATCCGAAGAGACGAAAAAGTCTCGGAGGCTACGAACGACCCCATGAGACCTTTTAGAACCCCCGTATAAAGGTTGGCTCCCAAGAGCCCCCTACGTCGAACCTATGAACCTGGGTTCTTTGAAATACCATGTTTTTTTGCTTAATTATTTTTTATGTTTGTATTATTATTTTTTTGTTGTTATGTGTTTGCATGCATCATCTAATCATTTGCATTTTTCATCATGTCTTATCCACAAATAAAAATAATAATACACATATATATGTATATATTTGGTAAAATGTATTTTGTTGGTGAATGTGTAGGAAGGATGAGTACGAAGAAGACAATCGTGCACTTTACTGTTTCTACTCCAGACATTAAGAAATTGAAGATCATCAAAGAAAAATTGCCATCAGGTGCTTTGGATAGGTTTGAGATTCGCTATGGTAATATCTTGGATTTGCTAAGAGTAAAAGTGCAAGAAGAAGCTATCACCGCCTTGGTACAATTCTATGATCCGCCTTTGAGATGTTTTACTTTCCAGGATTTTCAGTTAGCACCTACCATAGAAGAAATGGATGCTATGTTGGGTTTTTCGAGGATAATAAAGGAATTCTATACTGGTGTGGGTAAAGAAGTTGACTTTTCAGATTTAGAGAAAGCTTTGGGAATGTCCGCTGCAGAATTAAAAGCTCATTATAAAACCGAAGGAGAAGTGCATGGGTTCAAAAGATCTTATTTAGAAAGTCAAGCATTAATGTTTGCTCAAAGGAAACAATGGGACATTTGTGGACATGTGTTAGCTCTCTTGATTTTTGGTGTCATTTTATTACCAAAAAATATTGATTATGTGGATCCTTCTGCTATTCATGCTTTCACGTCTTTCAGACTTTTTGACAAAGATCCAACTCCGACTATCCTCGCAAACATTTACTATGCTATTCATATGAGGTATGAAAAGAAAAGAGGAGTGCTAGTTTGTTGTGTTCATTTGCTCTATTCTTGGTTGACTTCCCATCTCTACAAAGCTAGTTGTTTTATCAAAGAATTAACTAGGAATGATTGGTCTCAAAAGTTAAGGGCTCTTAAGGAAGATTCTGTCTTATGGTATGCAAGAAAATTGAATTCAGACAAGATTATTTATAAATGTGGAGAATTCAACAATGTGCCATTAATAGGAACTCTTGGTTGTATTAATTATAATCCTAATTTAGCACTACGTCAATTGGGTCATTCCATGGATAAAGAACCTTCCGAGCAACGTACAAAAGAGTTGATTTTGCATGATAATGGGAAAGGTGAGCCAAGGACATGGAAGAAGGTAATTCAAGCTTGGAGTAGTGTTCATAGAAGAGATTTTGGGCCAAAGAATGTGATTGCAAAGGAACCTTACACCACATGGGTTCGAGAAAGAGTTAAGAAAGTATTGCTCCCTTTTGTTGTGGATCCCGCCTACAAGCCTGATTCTCCTGATCCTGTTCCTTTATCCATCGAAGAGATAGAAGGAATCAGGGCTGCCCTAGAGGCGTCCCGAAAGGAGAAAGAGAAATTAGAACTTGATTTGCATCAACTTACTAATGAAAGGAGCCAACTACGCTTTGACCTTAAAGAGAAAAATCAAGAACTCCAAGCGATGAAAGAAGAAAATGATAGGCAAAGAAGTAAAAGAAAGCGTGCAACTGAAGGGTATTTAAGTGCTAATTTTAATTTAGAGGCTCATGATGAGAGGTTGGAGCAAGCTAATGCGGAAATTGCAAGGTGGAGAAGGCGTTATGAGAAGGCTTCCCATGACAAAGCAGAATCTGAGAAAAATCTGGAAGCTGTAATCTTTGAATTAACTGATAGGACTAAAGATCAAGAGGATGAAATAAGGAACCTCAAATATGATCTTCAAGAAGCCCTCAATGCTGGACAACAAGAGCACGCAAGAAGATTAACCACGGAAGAAGAACTTTTACAGCGCACTGGTGAGTACGAAAGAGCATTTCAAGCTATGGTATCACTTCGGGAAGTGTTCATGAGAGAAAAAGAGATACACGAGGCAGCCTTGAACGAAAGAGACTATTGGAAAAGACTCTACACAATTGTTTCTACGGCAAGTGAGCACATGAGCATGGTTCCTAAGATGCTTGAAGACTATGAGAAATGTCGCGATGATTATGATAAGCTAGTCTTCTTGTGTAATGATTTAATTCAAGATATTCCAAAGAGTTTGGCAAAAGCAGAATCATCTCCTATCATCCTTCCCGAAGTAGTCAAAGAGTTCATGAAGCTTTGTAGAGATATGGTGGATAAGTTCCAAGAAGACATCCAAAGGCGTTCTTAGCTTTATGTTATTTCCTTGTTGCTTTTATTTCAAGTACTTTTAATTTAATTTATTTTGAGTATTTTAATTTCAGTTTCCTTTTCCTTTTTGTAAACCAACAATGGAGTTTTTTTAGTATTTCCTTTCAATAAAGTGTGTTTCTTTTTCGTTACTCATCGTTTCTATAAATATTCACCAACCTTGTTTACCTCTCTAAAAAAAAAACATATGTGTATATACATGTACAAAAAAAATATATGTAAAAAAAAAAATATATATATATACATAATACATATGTGCAAAAAAAAAGAGGAAAAAGGTACATGTATATATAAAAAAAAAAAGAAGAATAAAATAATATATAAATATATATGTGTATTATAATAGTGTGGATAAGACATAAACATTGCATAACCATATCATTCATAGCATGCATATCATATTTATTTTTCAAAATATTAAAGCAAAAAAAAACTATCTTCATCTCCAGTCACACCATTGCAACTCAACCACAAATCAAGACCAGAGCTCAGAAGAAGAAAGCAATGGAACAATTGGAACAGAACCAAGCCGCCCTTCGTGAGGAAATGACCCAGCTGAAAGGTACTGTTGAAGACCTCAAGGGAGGAATGGCCCAAATGCTGAGCTTCATGAAAGACCTCAAAGATAAGCAAGACAAGGCTAAGGAGGTTCAGGATCAGTATGAGGAGATACCTCAGGATGGCAACCCATTGTTAGGGTATGTACGAGGCCACGACCCTCGCAAAACAAATGCTCACGCATCTAAAAAGGTCACTACGACCCATGAAGAGGGAGAGGCTTCTCGAGAAGGGTTTATTCCTACTGCTCAGAAAGAAGGGACGTCTCGCACAGTTCGCATCCCTATCAACAATCCGCTTAGGGATGAAGAATATCTGGACCTGCAATATGGGGACACCAATGACACAAACCAAGTGCCCCAATCAAAGCTGAACTCCACTAATTTCGGAGAGGATTCTAAGGACAGTGGACAAATCAAGGCACTGGAAGAGAGACTGAAGGCCGTGGAAGGGTATGATGCTTTTGACGTGGATACTTTTGAGATGAGCTTGGTCCCAGATCTAACAATTCCACACAAATTCAAAGTTCCGAACTTTGAAAAATACAAGGGACTCACATGTCCAAGGAACCACTTGCGCATGTATGTGCGAAAGATGGCTTCTTATGCTCATGATCAGAAATTAATGATACACTTCTTCCAGGATAGTTTAAGTGGAGCATCAGTGGACTGGTACATGCAACTGGAAAAGACTAATATCCGAAGCTGGACCGACCTTGCCAATACCTTCCTTAAGCAATACAAGTACAATTTGGCATGGCACCCAATCGGATGCAACTCCAAAATCTGTCGCAAAAGAAGGAAGAATCATTTAAAGAATATGCTCAGAGGTGGAGAGAGATGGCTTCCCGAGTCCAACCTCCCTTGTTGGAAAAAGAACTGGTAGATATGTTTATGGCTACACTACAAGGGCCATATTATGATAAAATGGTTGGAAGCGTGTCATCAGGATTTTCAGACTTGGTAGTCATCGGTGAAAGGATTGAGAATGGGATCAAGAATGGAAAGATACAAGGGGCACCATCTGGATCCTATCAGGCGAAGAGGCCTACCCCCAACTTCACAAAAAAGAAGGAAGGAGAAACTAATGCTGTAGGCCATCAGGAAACTAGACCTCCTGTGACATACCCACCACGACAAAACCGGTTTCAGGGAGGACCAAGGAGATTCGATCCGCTACCTACTTCCAAGAAAGAGATTCTGAAATATTTAGTAAATGAATCCTTGGTAGAAGTTAGACCACTGCCACCTCCTCCTCCAGGCAAGCTCATGCCCAATTATAAACCGAATGAAAGGTGTGAATTTCACGCCAATTCTCCCGGACACACCCTGGAGAAATGTTGGGCCTTCAGCCACATCGTTCAGAATTTAATTGAATCAGGGGCAATCGCCTTTGACAAACCCAATGTGAAGACGAACCCGATGCCACACCATGAAGGCGCAGTCAATGCAATAGAAGTTGTCAATGAGCAAGAGTTGGTTCAACAACGGAACTCCCCCATAGATGCACTTAAGAGGTATCTTCTTATAAAGGGGTTTATCCTAGAACACAACGAGGCTTTTAAAGACACTCTGCAAAGACTCATGGATCAAGGGCTGATCCAGCTGGAAGAATACCCTGAAGAGGAATATGTGGCGATGGTTGAAAGAAACGAACCTTTAATGATACCCACACAAGGGGCAAGGAAACCATTAATCATCCCATGCTCTAGACCACCAGTGGTAATACCTGTACAAGAGCACACTAGGATCATCCCAATCAGAGGACCATACCCTTTGGACAAGATGAAAGCGGTACCATGGGAATATGAGACCGATACTAATACTGCAGTATCAAGCATCGTTGGACCTGGAGGCATGACCCGTAGTGGGCGCATATTCAAAACTGCGCAAGTACAACCAAAGCCTAGTGAAAACTTGACGCAATCTGGAGAACAAGTAGTCATGAGACCAAGTGACGAGTCTGAACCTAAGGATAGAGAAACTTCTAACAAGGATGCGGAGGAGTTTCTCGCTCTGATTAAGAAGAGTGATTATAGAGTGGTAGATCAGTTGCAACAGACACCATCTAAGATATCGCTCTTATCACTATTGATACACTCTGAGAAACATCGAGATGCTCTGATGAAGATCCTAAATGTTGCCCATGTAACTAAGGACATCACAGTCAATCAATTTGACGGGATGGTGGCCAATCTAACTACTGGGGCATGTCTAGGTTTCAGTGACAATGAGCTACCCCTACAAGGAAAGTCACACAACAAAGCCTTGCATATCTCCATGCAATGTGGGAAGGCTCATCTAGCTAGAGTTTTGATTGACACAGGGTCATCTTTAAATGTGATGCCAAAAGCAACACTTGACAAGATAGCCTTAGAAGGACTGGTAGTCAGACCAAGCCGTCTGGTGGTAAAAGCTTTTGATGGATCACAAAGTCCGGTGTTGGGAGAAGTAGATCTGCCTGTTGTAATTGGCCCTCATACCTTCTGCATCAATTTCCAAGTGATGGAAATTGAGCCAGCTTATACCTGCCTACTAGGACGCCCTTGGATCCACGCAGCTGGGGCAGTTACCTCTACCCTCCATCAGAAATTAAAATTTGTGAATGGGAACTCTATAGTAACCATCAATGGAGAAGAGGATATATTTGTCAGCAATCTAAATTCATACAGATATATTGAGGCTGGAGACGAAGCATTGGGTACCGCATTTCAAGCACTAGAAATTGCAACCGCTATCACACTACCAGTGGAGAAGATAAGAAGGGCGGTGACATCATGGAAGGATCTACAAGACACAGATGCTAAAGGATGGGGCAAGCTACCAGAGGTGTCAGAGAAAAAAGATCGCTCAGGGTTAGGATATCAACCCACCAAGTTCAAAAGCATCAAAAAGGAGGAACAACAATTTCCCCCAATAATGCAAACTTTTGTGAATGGTGGGTATGAACATGTAGCTATGGTGTCCAACAAGGATTCTCGAGAAGGGACATCCAACTTCATCCGAGAAATCAGACCAGGAGAACAGCTACAGAATTGGACAAGCAGGGAGATACCGGAGATATTTTTCATTTCAAAGTAATTTGCTTTTGTGTGTTTTATTTCCTTTTTTCAAAGAAAAACAATAACGCTCATGCCTCGCCCGAAGCATAGAGCTAGTTTGTAAGGGCCCCATTTACTTTCAAGTTCGAAGTTTATTAATAAAATTGTCTTTGCATTTTGGTATTGAAAACATTGTCTTTTCTCGCATTTATTCCTTTTCCGTTCTGAAAATGACAAATAAATTTCTTGCACAAACAAAGCACATTCACATCTGCATACTAAAAGAAAACAAAACATAAAACATGTGCAGATCACCTTCTGACACCACCGATAATAATACTGCTGAGACTCTATACAAACTCGAGGCTCTCGCTAATCAGGCTGAAGAAGGGAATGAGGAAGACGATGAACTTCCGGAAGAGTTGTCAAGGTTAGTGGATAAGGAATCCAAGAGCATGCTTCCTCCACAAGAGGCCATTGAAATCATAAACTTGGGAACGGATGAAGAACCCAAGAACATTAAGATTGGGGCAACGCTAGGTAAGGACGTAAAAGCAACGCTAATCAAGCTCCTCCACGAGTATGCGGAGATTTTTGCTTGGTCATACCGTGACATGCCGGGGTTGGATACAGACATCGTGGTACACAGGTTACCTCTCAAAGAAGGATGTGCGCCGGTCAGGCAAAAGCGCAGAAGGGTTCGACCAGATATGGATAGTAAGATTAGGGAAGAGGTGCTCAACCAATTCGATGCCGGGTTTCTTGCTGTAGTTGACTACCCACCATGGATTGCAAACATAGTGCCAGTTCCTAAGAAAGACGGGAAGGTGCGCATGTGTGTAGACTACAGGGATCTAAATAAAGCAAGTCCAAAAGATGATTTCCCACTACCACATATAGATATCTTGGTGGATAATACGGCACAAGCTTCAGTGTTCTCTTTCATGGATGGTTTCTCCGGGTATAATCAGATCAAGATGGCGCCCGAAGATATGGAGAAAACAACCTTCATGACATCTTGGGGCACTTTCTGTTACAAGGTAATGCCTTTCGGGTTGAGAAACGCAGGGGCAACATATCAAAGGGCCATGGTCATGTTGTTTCATGATATGATCCACAAAGAGGTCGAAGTATATGTAGACGATATGATCGCCAAATCCGGCACAGAAGAAGAGCACATCACAAATCTACATAAGTTGTTCGAGCGCTTAAAGAAGTACAAGCTAAGGTTAAACCCGAACAAGTGTACGTTTGGTGTAAGATCGGGAAAGCTGTTGGGATTCATTGTAAGCCAGCGAGGTATAGAGGTTGATCCTGACAAAGTAAAAGCCATACAAGCAATGCCCGTCCCGAAGACAGAAAAAGAGGTACGAGGTTTCCTGGGGCCGATTGAATTACATCTCAAGGTTCATTTCACACCTGACAGCTACATGCGAGCCTATATTCAAACTACTCAGGAAGGATCAACCTATCAAGTGGAACGATGACTGTCAAGTAGCCTTCGAAACCATAAAGAACTACTTGCAAGAACCACCTATACTCTTACCTCCTGTACCTGGAAGGCCACTAATCATGTACCTCACAGTACTCGAAAGGTCCATGGGGTGTGTACTGGGGCAACAAGATGAAACAGGCAGGAAAGAACACGCTATCTACTACCTCAGTAAGAAATTCACGGATTGCGAATCTCGGTATTCACCATTGGAAAAGACATGTTGTGCCCTAGCATGGGCCTCCAAACGTCTAAGGCAATATATGCTGAATCATTCCACATGGCTAATATCGAGAATGGATCCTTTAAAATACGTGTTCGAAAAACAGGCGCTCACGGGTAGAATTGCAAGGTGGCAAATGTTGTTGTCCGAATACGACATACAGTATGTAACTCAAAAAGCAATAAAAGGGAGTGTATTGGCAGAACATCTTGCTCACCAACCCCTCGAGGAATACCAATCTATGAAGTTCGACTTCCCTGATGAGGATATTATGCTAGTAAGAGACTACGAAATACCAGGACCCGACGAGGGACCCGAACCAGGTTTGGTATGGAAACTCATGTTCGACGGTGCCTCAAATGCACTAGGACATGGCATAGGGGCAGTATTGACATCTCCCGATGACCGGCACTTACCCTTCACTGCAAGACTATGTTTCGACTGCACCAACAACATTGCAGAATACGAAGCATGCATATTGGGGTTAGAAGCTGCAATCAACCTAAGGATCAAACTCCTTGATGTATACGGAGACTCAGCATTGGTAATCCATCAAGTCAACAAAGAATGGGACACTCGAGATGCAAAACTAATCCCATACCGAGACCTTATACTGGAGTTGACGGCTGAATTTGATACTATCACTTTTACTCATATCCCGAGGGAAGAAAATCAAATAGCCGATGCACTAGCAACGCTCTCCTCTATGTTCAAGGTGACCTGGCCAAACCATGAACCACGGATAACTGTTAGACACTTCGACGAACCTGCCTATTGCCTTGCGATTGAGGAGCGTTCCGACAACAGACCATGGTACCATGACATAAAAATGTATCTGGAAAAACAGGAATTCCCGGAGAATGCCTCAACAATTGATAAAAAGACACTAAGAAGACTTGCATCCAAGTTCTTCTTAAGCGGAAGCATCTTATACAAAAGGAACTATGACTCAGTGTTGTTGAGATGTGTAGATAAAAACGAGGCCAAGGGGATTATCAGGGAGGTACATGAAGGAACCTTTGGGACCCATGCAAACGGACACTCAATGGCTAGAAAGATACTGCGAGCAGGGGTATTACTGGTTAACAATGGAGGCCGACTGTTTCCAATATGCAAGGACCTGTCACAAGTGCTAGATCTACGCTGACAAGGTGCACGTACCACCAAACCCGTTGAACGTTCTGAGTTCACCATGGCCATTTGCAATGTGGGGAATCGACATGATAGGGATGATAGAACCTAAAGCTTCGAATGGACACCGATTTATATTGGTTGCCATAGACTACTTCACCAAATGGGTCGAAGCTGCCTCTTACACCAACGTGACGAGACAAGTAGTCACTCGGTTCATCAAGCATAATATCATATGTCGGTATGGGGTTCCAAGCAGGATTATCACCGATAATGGGTCGAATCTGAACAATAACATGATGAGGGAGTTGTGCGAGGAGTTCAAGATCGAACACCACAATTCTTCACCATACAGGCCTAAAATGAACGGCGCTGTCGAAGCTGCAAACAAAAATATCAAAAAGATAATACAAAAGATGGTGAAAACATACAAAGATTGGCACGAAATGCTCCCATTCGCCTTACACGGTTATAGAACCTCGGTGCGTACGTCTACAGGGGCAACCCCCTTCTCCCTAGTCTACGGTATGGAAGCTGTCCTCCCAATCGAAGTGGAGATCCCGTCACTAAGAGTCATAGCTGACACAAAGTTAGAAGAATCGGAATGGGTAAAAACTCGTTTGGATCAGCTTAATCTCATTGAAGAAAAGCGACTGACAGCCTTGTGTCATGGACAACTCTATCAGAAGAGAATGAAAAAAGCGTTCGATAAGAAGGTCCGACCTCGAACCTACAAAGAAGGTGACATTGTCCTCAAGAAGATACTGCTACCTCGACTCGACGCTCGTGGAAAATGGACACCAAACTATGAAGGTCCATACATTGTAAAAACGGTGTTCTCAGGAGGGGCATTAGTCCTCACTACAATGGATGGGGATGAACTACCGCACCCAATCAACTCAGACGCGGTCAAGAAGTACTACGCCTAGCAAAAGCAGGATTACCGGACATAAGCCGAAGGCAAACTATGAAAGATAGGGTATCGTGCAATCATCTACTTCTGAAGTCGAAGGATTATTGGGGCCCTCGATAACAAAAAGGGCAACGGAAGTATTAATATCATTTCCATTTGTCATTTTCTTTCTCTGCATTTTTGTACACCCGCCGATTCAAGGTAATATCAATAAAATTTTCTTTTGGCATACTGCGCTTCATTTCTAATTTCAATACCATTTGCAAAGGATAATTTATTTTTATAAACTTTTAACATGGATCTAACATGAGAAACTTACAAACTTTCAACACAAAAGCAATAGAATAAGATTATGAAATCTCCGGAAGGCTACAAACGCCTCGTGATACGATCACGTAAAAATCTAGCAGAATGTCATTTCAAAGGATGGTATCAATGGATTAATCAGACTGAGCCAGAAAGTCACAAACAATTCGAGAGAAAAAGGAGTTAAACAAAAGCAATGGGTGATAAGGAGATGAGTGATAGGTGTCAAGGTAATCATATATACATTAATGCATACATTCATCATTATACATGTAACATATACATATGTAAACATTCATACATACGCATTATACAAACAACAGGGGCATGTGCACAACACATAAACATGATGCATACGCATTTACAGAAACGAAATTCTACACAGGTAAGTTCTGCAACAACACTTGCAGATAACCCTATTAGTACAAGTGAACTTGCTAGAACTATAGCAAGCAATCCTATTGGGGTCCAAACTGAGAGTAGCTTGCCAGAACTATGGTAAGTGAGAGGTTCACAAACTGCGAGTAGCTTGCCAGAACTATGGTAAGTGAGAGGTTCACAAACTGCGAGTAGCTTACCAGCACTATCGTAAGTGAGAGGTTCACAAACTGCGAGTAGCTTGCCAGAACTATGGTAAGTGAGAGGTTCACAAACTGCGAGTAGCTTACCAGCACTATGGTAAGTGAGAGGTTCACAAACTGCG